>NW_007380065.1:0-447 GCF_000475195.1 Diaphorina citri
TTTTTGCCATGTCTCTCTTGATCTGGTCTTTCCATCTCTTATTTAAATTTAGGTTCAATTTATTTAGGACGTGTAATACAAACTTATTCTTTTTCCCCCAGGTATCACAATCCCGGAAGTGATCCTGTCCCACATTGTGGTTCAGCTGGTAGTCTTGGTCATTCAGACCGCCATCATGATGTTTGTTCTGTTTGTGCTGTTCGATAATCCACTCATAGGTTCGATACCATGGTCCCTCACCTTACTCCTGTCTATAGGACTTGCCGGCATGTGTTATGGTAAGTACGGAGCATTGGAAGAAAAGAAAATGAAAATCGCTATAAATAATGCGCTTGCTTGCCATGCAGAAGGTCCCGGGTTCGAATCCCACCATTGACAAAAATTTGTACTCGTTTTTCGATTGCAAATATTTCAACGGGTTACTTTCTGGTGTTCTCGTGTTGACCC
>NW_007380065.1:7278-21080 GCF_000475195.1 Diaphorina citri
GGAATTGGAATACACAATCAAGAAAAAGAAGTTAGAATATCTGGGACACATTCTCCGTGGGCCAAAGTACAAGTTGCTGAATGTGATTCTGGAAGGAAAGATTGAAGGAAGACGAGGCAGAGGCAGAAGAAGAAAGTCATGGGGGAGAAATCTGAGAGACTGGTATGGGTGTGCTGATCAAGAAGAATTGATGAGGATTGCGAGAAACAAAGACGAGATTGCCATCATGATTTCCATCCTCCGATAGGAGAGGAACCTGAAGAAGAAGAAGAAGAAGAAGAAGGTCTGTCAGACAGTCTGAGTGGCGGGAATCAGGTAGCTTTAGGTCGTTGGTCTCGCAATTCGTGGGATGCAGCACCTGTTGTTGATGATTTGATCACGCATCTCTTTGGCATCGACAAGTCCTCTAGCTAGACCTAGAGAGAAGGGTTTTTTTTTTTTTCAAGTTACCTACTGGATAGTTGCAAAAGTGTTCCTGGATTGTTGAGAATCAATGTTTCTGATGAAAATGTTGCTGGTGTCTGGCGTTTACTAGGCTTTAATACAAGCATTTTATTTATTTTAATTTACCTACTACTTACTGCCAGGGCCATTTGAAGCCTAGAAGACTTTTTGCCTCGCTAATTTTGCCTCGCCAAACTGTTCTGTCTTGTGCGTCTTCTTCCGTCATGTTGATTTTTGCCATGTCTCTCTTGATCTGGTCTTTCCATCTCTTATTTAAATTTAGGTTCAATTTATTTAGGACGTGTAATACAAACTTATTATGAGAGGAGCAAATGCATGAGAAATAAAATGGTGGCTGGTAACTATACCTTATAAGTTTTCCCCAGTACCTTCTTACTTTCCGTGTCCAATGTCACCAAACCAATGCCATTAGAGTTAGAGTCAGCCTAGTTAGCTTAGTTGGTAGTGCGTCTGCCTTGTAAGCGCTAGGCCGTGGGTTCGATTCCCGCCCGGGGCGCGAGTTTAACGACTGATTGTGGCCCCAGCCTTTAGACATTCATCGAAGAAAATTCAGACAAACTTTTTTTTAAGAGGTTTGACAGAGGGAACTGTCACTGCTATGGTCTTATCGTCCCGAAATCGAAGAGAGAAGGAAGACAGGATAGGAGAAAGCCAGCCGTTCCGGGAACGAACATTATCCCATCAGGATAAAATCCGCCCCGGGCGGGAATCGAACCCGCGGCCTAGCGCTTACAAGGCAGACGCACTACCAACTAAGCTAACTAGGCTGACTCTAACTCTAATGGCATTGGTTTGGTGACATTGGACACGGAAAGTAAGAAGGTACTGGGGAAAACTTATAAGGTATAGTTACCAGCCACCATTTTATTTCTCATGCATTTGCTCCTCTCATGTCTCCATTAAACTAGTCACAAAACTTCCGAAGAAAATCCCAATCTAAATTCAATTCAGGCAAAGTCAAAACACAAGAATCACTACAACACAAACTACACCTCTCGACTCTCACAAAAATGCTTTAAATTGACAGCAAATGTTATAAACCATCGTAGAACTTACGAAGTTATTGAATCAACCTGGAATCTGGAATAACAATTCAAAATACGTTTACAACTCACAGAACTTGTTATCGCTGAAAAGTTAAAGCGAACTATTCGGTGTTCCGAAAGTTCATCTACCATTAATAGTAGGACTGGACACTGAAGGACTGAAGTCAACTAAGAACGCGTAGACTGAAATTAACTAAGGAATCTAAGAACAGAAATAGGAAACATTTGATTTTATTTATTATGGGACTGGTTGCTCCTCTCCCAAGAGAGTATGCAATTAACACTGCGACCTCTGTAGATCTATTGTGATCAGTATTTTTTCCCCTGCCCAAGCTGCTATACCCTGGCCTTGATGGAACCTAGAAGTACCCTCATTGGTATATTTCAACCTCCCCAGTTTCTCTAAAATTCACCTGTAGCACCTCTAAAGAGTCTGCACACTCAGGTTTATTCCAGAGAAAATCTGTGAGTTCATCTACTATCCCATTAAGAGGATACCAAGAGGTGCCTAGGCCAGAGAGCTACTTGGGGCCCCCGAACTGAAGGGGTCTAATGAGGGATGAGGGGTTTGATAGGTCTGTTATCCCAAGGCCTTGATGTAACCTAGAAGTACCCTCACTGGTATATTTCAACCTCCCCAGTTTCTCTAAAATTCACCTGTAGCACCTCTAAAGAGTCCGCACACTCAGGTTTATTCCAGAGAAAATCTGTGAGTTCATCTACTATCCCATTAAGAGGATACCAAGAGGTGTCATCGAGGCCAGAGAGCTAGTTCAGGGCCCCTAAATCGTAGGGGTCTGATGAGGGATATTCAGGTACATAATTATGTCGTTGTACCCTACTTCCTGAGACGGACTTGACCATAGTCCCATTCAGGTACCCTCAAAAGAGCCAGTGTTATTGTCTGTGGCTTGACAGGACTGGGTTTGTCTCAGTTTTACGTCCTCCAGCTAGACAAGGCTGACTACCTAAGTCTTTAGTGATTACCCTCCATTGGGCGATAGATTGCTTCTAAATGTACATATATGTACAGTAATATACTAAAAATATTGGCAAATAATTTGAAGAATCCACTCCTCCCCAATCGATAAGTCACTGTTCGCATTCTTGCCCCCCCCCCTTCTCCCTGAAATCATGGATACGGACCTTCTGTGTGTCATGCTGGGTTATTGTTTTCATTTCAGGTTTCATGGTTGCTATCCTGTGTGATACAGACACGGCAGCCACATTCATGGGACTGGGCACGTTCTTCCCTCTGGCTATGCTTAGTGGTAAGTGCGAAAAACACCCTGTATTTATTATTTTTATTTTCACCGCCGTTTTCGTTTCGTAGGAATCAAACAACGGCTATATTAGACTCGTGTGGTCTGTGTCGTAGCATGCCCGTCCCGTAGTATGCCTCTCATCAGATGGGCGAGAAGAGACACAATACCTCCTGTTTAGTTGCTGGGTCAACACGAGAACACCGTGACAGTATGGTGCTACGGTTTTCTCAACAAAATACACTTTTTTTTCTTTTTTTTTTTTTAAAGAGGTTTGACAGAGGGAACTGTAACTGCTAAGGTCTTATCGTCCCGAAATCGAAGAGAGAAGAAATACAGGATAGGAAAAAGCCAGCCGTTCCGAGAACGAACATTATCCCATCAGGATAAAATCCGCCACGGGCGGGAATCGAACCCGCGACCTAGCGCTTACAAGGCAGACGCGCTACCAACCAAGCTAACTAGCTGGCAAATATACCTTTAAATAATTTATTTTCTATGACTACTGTCTCCTAACAACCGCTTCTCTCCCCCGCAGGTATGATCTGGCCTCTGGAAGGTATGCATTGGATCCTTCGCTCAGTGGGCTGGGCTCTGCCTCTCACGCTTCCGACCGAGGCATTCCGTGGCATATCCGCGCGGAACTGGCCCGTCACGCATCCTACCGTTTATAAGGGCTTCTTGTCTTCTCTCGGCTGGATAACAAAGATAAATAAATTCATAAAGTTTCTTCTTGGAAGTCAAAATACAAGACTATTAAATTTGTTGAATGGAAAATGGAAAAATATTTTCTATAACTTTCATTGTCTGAAATTAAGTTGTTTGTAAAAAAAAATCACAATGAAAGAAAATCAATGTTTCGTTAAAATTCTATTAAAGCGCCTTTTAAAGCCTACTTAAAGTACCGAAAAAAATCACAATGAAAATTAAAGGTCCTTTTAAAGCTTTAAAAAAATGCCTGGACCTAATGGTAAATATAGGTACTTAGAAACCTTTTAAATACATAATCTAATCTTTGAAACAAACCAGCTGAATTGTAGGTAAATCTAATATTTTTCCTAACATACCGTAAATCGGGGTAACATTGACTCCTGAGAGACAATGATACCCCAGTTTACCGTGTTTATAGAAAGAACAAAGAAAGAAAACGTTTCCCTAAAAACTACAAAATGGCCGCCATACGAAAATAAAATGAAATAGTTCAACTTGAAAATGTGGAAATAGTAGATACCTAGGTTAAAAAATAATAATAATTAACAAAATAAAATGATAATAGAATATTTAAACATAATGCCTCTCGAAAATAGTGCAAGGGTAGGTTTTATCCCAATAAAACTCAGGGTTCAAGGAACATAGCACCTGGAACAGGTACACCTAGGTAAATTATTTCACCATAATCAAAATGTACCTACGAACCCACTTCAGTTTACAAGGGTCAAAATATTTACGTTAATATGTACCTCAGCACTATTTTTGAGCGGCAGTAAAGTAAAATGTTTGATCACACTAGAGACATTCGATTAAAAATTAATTTGACAAGCAAAAAATTCCTTTGTATGGATAGATTGACCAATGTCCATGATTGTGGATAAATCCTTTTTTACATAAGTGAAGCTAGCCCTAAATTTACAGCAGCTTTTTTGAAGGTTAGAATTTCTATAACGAGTATACTTTAGCGTTTGTTTATTTACTACAAGACTACCTATACATGTCCACAATAATTGAGGACATTGGTCATTGTTTACGTCTGTCAAAATTTGATTGGTATTCTATGACTACAGAGGAGATGTCCACAATTGTGGACATTGGCAATGAGGAGACTATAATTATGTAGATGTAGGTATTCGTTATAGTTCTATTTTTCCTCACGGTAAACGCGCGTTGTCCTTTCGGAAACTCAGACGTTTTTCAATCTTCTGAAACTCACGCTGAAACTCCTACAGTGCTCAAACTCATTTCCCCTCTTTTGGTGTGCCATGATATCGCTTGTACTAAACCATAGGAAATCCGCCATCTTGAACAGGGAAAATCGTTTCCTTTTCCGAAAGGGAAATACAGAAATACATAATAATAATAATAGTGCTTATTTATACTGCTCGCATAGGACTGAAAAGTCCCTTTACTCCAGCAGTAGACTACTACTATTATTGTGCTAGACCTTGATCATGATCCGTGTATCAGAATCATATTACCTGCGTCTGAAACTCTGGATCTTATCTAGGCAGGTCCTAACTCTTTTTTATTAATAACGCTATCTGACTTTGATGGGTAGAAACATTAAAGATACCTCAACCTGATAAAATTATACCTACCTATGTAGATGTAGGTATTCGTTATAGTTCTATTTTTCCTTACGGTAAACGCGCGTTGTCCTTTTGGAAACTCAGACGTTTTCCAATCTTCTGAAACTCACACTGAAACTCCTACAGTGCTCAAACTCATTTCCCCTCTTTTGGTGTGACTTAGTATCGCTTGTACTAAACCACAGGAAATCCGCCATCTTGAAGAAGGGAAATCGTTTCCTTTCCCAAAATTAAAATACATCTTATTTATCTAAGACAATTTCAACTCTTTTAAAGGAAAATGTGGGAATTCGTTTCATGGTTTTTCCCTTCTTAGGTACCTAATAATTCTAATATGATGGGTACAGGACCTTCAGAGTATTCCAATCTTTATCCAATTCTGTCAAATGTCAAACCTACGTAGTTGCTGGAAGTTGCTGAATGAGTCAGCATCTTTCTACACAAATGGAGAGGCCATTGTCAGGTGACGCGGGGACGTAAATATGGCAATTTTGTCCTTAGAACTCCGGAGGGGATCTTTCTTATCTTAAAATAAAATAGGTACACACCTAACAGTATGTGGTCTTAGGAACCCCGGAAGTGGCTTCTGAAGCTTGTTTCCCCTCTTTTGGCGTGGTAGCGCCGCGCCTGTATTTGAACCATAGGAAATTCAAGATGGCGGAAAATACAACTAAGCTGTGCTTAAAAGTACATGGAATCCACCACTGGGTTTCACGTCAATTGGATTTCAATACGGAAGAGAATCTGGGTGCTTTATCTGATTGTAGAAACATGTACACCTAGGTAAATTATTTCACCGTAATCAAATGTACCTACGAACCCACTTCAATTTACAAGGGTCAAAATATTTATGTTAATATGTACCTCAGCACTATTTTTGAGCGGCAGTAAAGTAAAATGTTTGATCACACTAGAGACATTCGATTAAAAATTAATTTGACGGTGTTAAAATAATGTTTAAGAAAGTAATAGGAAGACCTCAGAGGGATTAGGGTAAGTGTACCATTTATTCGCCCACCTAAAAAACGTACCATTTATTGGCCTACCTGTACCATACGCCACATAAGTCTGAACTGGCTGATTGTAGATAAATATATCTATTGATGATAATTATGTTAACTACATTATTCTATGATTTAAACTACATTAATATGACGAATGAGAATATCGAGAGCAAGCGATGTGAGTTCCAAATTTTCACTTCGCCAGCCTAGTTAGCTTGGAGGGTATCGCGTCTGCTTTGTATGCGCTAGGTCACGGGTTCGATTCTCGCCCCTGGTGGATTTTTCAAATCTTATCAGGGGGCACGGTTGGTCCAGTGGTAACGCTCATGCTTGCCATGCAGAAGGTCCCGGGTTCGAATCCCACCATCGACTAAAATTTGTACTCGTTTTTCGATTGCAAATATTTCAACGGGTTACTTTCTGGTGTTCTCGTGTTGACCCAGCACCTAAATGGGAAGTATTGTGTCTCTTCTCGCCCATCTGATGAGAGGCATACTACGGGATGGACATGCTACGACACAGGCCACATGCGTCTAATGTAGCAGTTGCCCCATTAGGATAAAATCCAGCCCGGGCGGGAATCGAACTCGCGGCCTAGCGAGACAAACTTTTGTGTCATGTATTGTGGTTCACAATTTCTATAAACGCCTGATAAATATATTACCCATGCAATGTGCAACATTTGAAACGAAAGTCCTTTATCATGACGAGTACCTATTTCATGACCCCATTCTATTGACATTATTTACCTAGGTATTTATTTAGTTTAGTAGATATATATACCAATGTACCTACTTTTACTCATTTATCTACAGGTGCCTATGAAAATAAAGTAAACGTTTTGTTCTATACGTACGTACTTGGACATTGTTCTAATTTCACATTTTTACTTTCTATTATTTCTAGCTATTTTTTTCTCCTTTTTTTTTTTAATTTTAAAATTTTACTAACAACCAGTGGCTCTGTCTGGCTGGGAGACTTAAACAGGGAGTTTTTTTTTTTTTTTTTTAAGAGGTTTGAAAGAGGGAACTGTAACTGCTATGGTCTTATCGTCCCGAAATCGAAGAGAGAAGGAAGACAGGATAGGAGATAGCCAGCCGTTCCGAGAACGAACACTATCCCATCAGGATAAAATCCGCCCCGGGCGGGAATCGAACCTGCGGCCTAGCGCTTACAAGGCAGACGCACTACCAACTAAGCTAACTAGGCTGGCAAACAGGGAGTAGACCAGCCTGAATCCCACTTACAAAGGAAATAGTTTTAGAAGGACAAGGACTCTGCTTGTAAGGTAAACCCACCGTCACTAAAAATAACTGTGGAGAGACTGTACGACCTCAGCAGGTACAGTTTCCTCTACCAGCCAAGTTAGCATGGTTGATAGCGCGTCTGCCTTATAAGCGCTAGGCCGCGGGTTCGATTCCCGCCCGGGGCGGATTTTATCCTGCCTAACTCAATAAACATGTTTCGTACTCATTTTGCATTGATCCGCTGTTATAGGACCAAATCCGTTATAGATACCACTAAGTCCGTCGACGTAGGACCAAATCCTGTATAATGACCGCTGATATCCGTCGTTATATGACCAAATCCTGTATAATTAATGACCACTGTGAATGACCGTCTTCGTAGGACCAAATTTAATTCTGTATAATGACAGCTGATATCCGTCTTTGTAGGACCAAATCTTGTATAATGACCGCTGGTATCCGTCATTTTAGGACCAAATCCGTTAAAAATATCATTGAATCCGTCTTCGTAGATTGAATCCATCGGCGAAGGACCAAATATCGTGTAATGGACGGCAGAATACGTCAGGGCAATGTCGTCCAACTCTACAAGTGCGTGACGCCAGGTCTACAAGTGCATGACGACAGGTCTACAAGTGCGTGACGATAATCTCGTCGTCGATGTCGTCTCGTATTGTAGGACCAAATCTTGTATAATGACCGCTGGTATCCGTCATTTTAGGACCAAATCCGTTAAAAATATCATTGAATCCGTCTTCGTAGATTGAATCCATCGGCGAAGGACCAAATATCGTGTAATGGACGGCAGAATACGTCAGGGCAATGTCGTCCAAGTCTACAAGTGCGTGACGATAATCTCGTCGTCGATGTCGTCTCGTTCGTCGTCTGTTTCTTCGACAACCTGGGCGGCCTTAGCTTCAGCGGCGGCAATGGCGGCGGCCTTCGGGTCCTCTGCGAGTCGCTTTTGGCGGCGCGCCTTCATCATGTGCCGCACCTGGGGGATGAAAAACAAGTGTCTTGTGTTAGGGAAAGCCTTTAATTTGTGACTGAAAGGGTCTTGTGTTAGAGGAACCCTTGATTCGCGACTGAAAGCGTTAATAGAATGGCTGGCTGCTTTTAAAACCGGACATTACGAGTATTATCGTAAACTTATTTCTTATCCTGCTTGAATAAAAAAGGGCATTTTTACGACCCAACGTTCAGTAATACGTCAACGCCTTTTTTTTACTTTTAGTATAGGTATGTAATTTTATCCACCTAACGACTGAAAGCGTTAATAGAATGGCTGGCTGCTTTTAAAACCGGACATTACGAGTATTATCGTAAACTTATTTCTTATCCTGCTTGAATGAAAAAGGGCATTTTTACAACCCAACGTTCAGTAATACGTCAACGCCTTTTTTTTACTTTTAGTATAGGTATGTAATTTTATGCCAAGGTCTTGAGTCCCAGGCTTCTGACCCAAGTCTCGAACCTTTTACTGTTCAGCGACTGGAACCTTTTAGTTCAACCCAATTCAAAATTCAACTCATTTGGCTTCACCAGGTCATTTTCGACTTGGTCCGACTTCTAGATTAACCCACTCGATCCCACCGGATCGAACCTTTTACTGTTCAGCGACTGGAACCTTTTAGTTTAACCCAATTCAAAATTCAACTCATTTGGCTTCACCAGGTCATTTTCGACTTGGTCCGACTTCTAGATTAACCCACTCGATCCCACCGGCTCGAACCTTTTACTGTTCAGCGACTGGAACCTTTTAGTTTAACCCAATTCAAATTTCAACTCATTTGCCTTCACCAGGTCATTTTCGACTTGGTCCGACTTCTAGATTAACCCACTCGATCCCACCGGGTCGTCTTTGCCCCGCTTACCTCAACGATGACATATCCGCAGAACCCAGTCACCAGGACCACGCCCATCACATAGAGCTTCATGCGCGCGCACAGATGCGTACTGTAGGCGTACGCAATCACGAAGCCCACAGACTCCCAGAGGCGGAAATTGGAGAATGCCGCCTCTTTGTTCCGCCGAAACAGAGTTCCGTAGAGACCTGCGGAAAATAGAAGAGGAAAACGCTTATAGGTTATAGAAAACCGCTAATATGTTATAGGAAAACGCTTATAGGTTATAGAAAAACTCTTATAGGGTATATGTAGAAAAACGCTTATAGGTTATAGAAAAAGCTCATGTTGGGATAAAAATAGGTTCCTTTAAAACTCCCCGCCCCCTCTTTGAAAAGTCAGCTAATGAATCTGTAAGGCCGTGAAGTCACGGGGAGTCAGAAAGATGTACCTAGCTACCTACTATACCTAGTTCAAAGTTTTCCCGTAATATTGGAGATAAAATCGTTACGTCACGTGATGTGATAGTAGTGTGGCTGTTCCAAACAAAAATTGCCGGGAAATAAGCAACCCAATCTCCGATCGTGTATTTACATTAGTTATTAGTATGTTAAGGCGGTCTCTTCTTGATCCCTCGCGTAACGCGTCCATTTTTGTTTAGGAATATTGCATTGCCCTATCATTTAAATTAAAAAAAGCACTAAATATGACATTTACATTAAATATGAAAACATGATAGTTACCGTTGACCTGGGTCTGCCACACAGGCGGTCTCTTCTTGATCCCTCGCGGAACGCGTGCATTTTTGTTTAGGAAATTAGGACTATTGCATTGCCTTATCATTTAAATTAAAAAAAGCACTAAATATGACATTTACATTAAATATGAAAACATGATAGTTACCGTTGACCTGGACGCTTATAGGTTATAGAAAAACGCTTATAGATTATAGAAAAACGCTGATAAGTTATAGGAAAACGCTTATAGGTCATAGAAAAACGCTCATAGGTTATAGAAAAACGCTTATAGGTTGTAGAAAAAGCTCATGTTGGGATAAAAATAGGTTCTTTTAAAACTCCCCGCCCCCTCTTTGAAAAGTCAGCTAATGAATCTGTAAGGCCGTGAAGTCACGGGGAGTTAGAAAGATGTACCTAGCTACCTACTACCTATTTCAAAGTTTTCCCGTAATATTGTAGATAAAATCGTTCAGGACAGTCACACTGCCATCACGTTACATCACGTGATGTGATAGTAGTGTGGCTGTTCCAAACAAAAATTGCCGGGAAATAAGCAACCCAATCTCCGGTCGTGTATTTACATTAGTTATTAGTATGTTATGGCGGTTTTTTCTTGATCCCTCGCGTAACGCGTCCATTTTTGTTTAGGACTGTTGCATTGCCTTATCATTTAAATTAAAAAAAGCACTAAATATGACATTTACATTAAATATGAAAACATGATAGTTACCGTTGACCTGGGTCTGCCACACCGCGTCTCCCACCCCCCACAGACCGGAGATGGTGAAGAAAATCTTCGGGTTGTTCGGATGAGGTCGCCACACCACCAGAATCCAGATGAGGCAGCAGTGCACGATGAACCCTAACGCCATGAGGGGGGAGCGGCCGATAAACTTCATGAGGGTCCCGAACAGGAGGGAGCAGATAGCGTTGACCACTCCGAAGCAGATCATTACGTAGCCCACCGAGGAGACTCCTAGGGCGCACGAGATGTAGGCCTGCAACAGAGAGGGGGAAATTTATGTTGTAACTCAAATGACGAAACGTGTGACTGTGGGGAAATAGAAGACGAGGCCCACCTACTTGTATGTAACAACCTGCACTCAAAGTAATCTCTATTCGTGCAGCCCCGCAGCCATAGCAGTTGCAGAATTCTAGAGGTTCACCATGCTGAATTCATTTATGTGATTAAAAATGTTGTCATTTTTTAGAATATATCTACTCGACACTTGGGAATTTAAAATCAAGAGAGAAAATGATAACAAGACCAGCCTAAAAGTCCCGCGACTACACTCTCAATTCTGCCACACCGCGTCTCCCACCCCCCACAGACCGGAGATGGTGAAGAAAATCTTCGGGTTGTTCGGATGAGGTCGCCACACCACCAGAATCCAGATGAGGCAGCAGTGCACGATGAACCCTAACGCCATGAGGGGGGAGCGGCCGATAAACTTCATGAGGGTCCCGAACAGGAGGGAGCAGATAGCGTTGACCACTCCGAAGCAGATCATTACGTAGCCCACCGAGGAGACTCCTAGGGCGCATGAGATGTAGGCCTGCAACAGAGAGGGGGAAATTTATGTTGTAACTCAAATGACGAAACCGACTCAGGACGGGAGTGACCCGTTGTAAAGTTAACCTAAGGAAGTGGGGCTACACAGATGAGGACAGATGTGATTGTGGGTCAATGGGGCAGACCTTAGTCAACATTCGGCGACCTTTTGGTGGAAAAAAATTACAAAAGGATTTTTACGACAAATTGAACATTCATAAACGATTCATGAACATTGATGTGATGACCAAGACACAAAAATTCATGTGACTGTGGGGAAATAGAAGACGAGGCCCACCTACTTGTATGTAACAACCTGCACTCAAAGATCACCTCTAAGTATTCGTGCAGCCCCGCAGCCGTAGCAGTTGCACAATTCTAGAGGTTCACATGCTGAATTCATTTATATGATTAAAAAAATGTTGTCACTTTTAAGAATAATGATGCTTTTAAGGATATATCTACTCGACACTTGGGAATTTAAAATCAAGAGAGAAAATGATAACAAGACCAGCCTAAAAGTCCCGCGACTACACTCTCAATATACGGGGCAGACCTTAGTCAATATTCGACGACCTTTTGGTGGCAAAAAATTACAAAAGGATTTTTACGACAAATTGAACATTCATAAACGATTCATGAACATTGATGTGATGACCAAGACACAAAAATTCAATCGACGTGGAACAACTACAGCTACGCTATAACAGTGTGTAGCTAATGGCTATCATGTTTTCGATGTCGGTCGACCAACGCACCTAATGTGGACGTGTTTCAAGCCTTGTTGATCGACTGTAGTGAGTATAGTGTAAACGCACCCTTGTGCCTAAAGTTCCAAGGCGGATAATAAGTTTACGACCAGAATGTACACCTTTGACGTGGAACAACTTCAACTACAGCTACGCTATAACAGTGTGTAGCTAATGGCTATCATGTTTTCGATGTCGGTCGACCAACACACCTAATGTGGACGTGTTTCAAGCCTTGTCGATCGACTGTAGTGAGTATAGTGTAAACGCACCCTTGTGCCTAAAGTTCCAAGGCGGATAATAAGTTTACGACCAGAATGTACACCTTAGGTCTAGATTCAAGCGTCTGGTACTCAATTAATATGAGAGGAGAGGACATTGAACCCGCGACTTCCAGCACTGTAGGACTTACTCATGCTCAAATTATGCCAGCTACTCATGCTCAAATTATGCCAGCTACTCATGCTCAAATTATGCCAGCTACTCATGCTCAAATTATGCCAGCTACTCATGCTCAGACCGGCTGAGCGTTTGACAGACATAGGTCTCAAGATTTTTCCGCCAGACACGTCCAACTTCGGACGGTCTGAGCATGAATGGCTAGAATCAGGTGTATTTTAACCGATATGTATTTGATTCTTACCTGAGTAAAGTCACCCATTTCTTACCCGAGTAAAAGTCACCCATTTACTCTGGATCTTATCTAGGCAGGTCCTAACTCTTTTTTATTAATAACGCTATCTAACTTTGATGGGTAGGAATAGGATAAAAATTCTATCTGACTTTAATGGGTAGAAACATTAAAGATACCTCAACCTGATAAAATTATACCTACCTATGTAGATGTAGGTATTAGTTATAGTTCTATTTTTCCTTACGGTAAACGCGCCTTGTCCTTTCGGAATCGGAAACTCAGACGTTTTTCAATCTTCTGAAACTCATACTGAAACTCCTACAGTGTTGAAACTCATTTCCTCTCTTTTGGTGTGCCATGATATCGCTTGTACTAAACCATAGGAAATCCGCCATCTTGAACAGGGAAAATCGTTTCCTTTTCCGAAAGGGAAATACAGAAATACACAATACACCTCTTCTAAGACGATTTTCCCTCTTTTAAAGGAAAATGTGGGAATTCGTTTAGTGGGTTTTCCTTTTTAACCTAATGATTCTCATATGATGGGTACAAGACCTTCAGAGTATTCCAATCTTTATCAAATTCTGTCAAATGTCAAACCTACATAGTTGCTGGAAGTTGCTGAATGAGTCAGCATCTTTCTACACAAATGGAGAGGCCATTGTCAGGTGACGCGGGGATGTAAATATGGCAATTTTGTCCTTAGAACTCCGGAGGGGATCTTTCTTATCTTAAAACTAAAATCATATAGGTTACACACCTAACAGTATGTGGTCTTAGGAACCCCGGAAGTGGCTTCTGAAGCTTGTTTCCCCTCTTTTGACGTGGTAGCGCCGCGCCTGTATTTGAACCATAGGAAATTCAAGATGGCGGAAAATACAACTAAAGGTACGGTTTCCTAGCGACGTGTTTTTTGCGTCGTGGTTGACGTGATACGCTGAGCGTTTCACGTCGGGCAC
>NW_007380065.1:21448-39388 GCF_000475195.1 Diaphorina citri
GGGGGTGGAACCCCCATCTTTTAAAACCAAAAAAAAAAAAAAAACAAACCAGGACAAAATCCGCCCCGGGAGGGAATCGCGATCTAGCTGCACTTACTCCAAACTAGGCTAGATCGAATTTTGTTTATCCTATCCAAAACATAAACGTTTGAAGAATGCAAGAGAATGGCTGAGGACAGAGTCACATGTGCCCTAAACCTAAATCACCAAAGTATGGAAAATGGAAAAGTATTTACAATTCCATATTTCGATATGATTCGTCCAAATTCAAAATTCTGCTTTTCCATTGGCTATTGGCTATTACACTTGTAGGTAAGATACTTTTCCATACTTTGGTGATTTAGAGCACTGGAGACAGAATGTGGAGGAAATAATATAGCAACCTTCTGAACAGAAGAAGGTACCTGTAATGTTATCCGAAAATGACTACTGTCCAAGGACTGCCCTTACCTATTTCTGTTTTATGACATCGAGCAAGCATGGGACAGATTTTTCTTTGACTCATGGTGAATCAAAAGATCCACTCGACCGAACCGGAAAATGACCAGGTACATAAATGACCATTAGGTACGTAACTAATTATACAGGGTAGACGTAGACGCACAGCTTTATTTTTTCTGAGCTCAGAATTAAATTTGTCAGACTAGTAGTAAGCTTGGATTGTAGCGCGCCTGCCTTATAAGCACTAGGTCGAAGATTAGATTCCCACCCAGGATGAACTTTATCCTAAACGAATAATGTTCGTTCTCAGAACGGCTGGCTTTCCTTCTTCTCTTCCATTTCGGGACGGTAAAACCTTAGCAGTTACAGTTCTCGCTATCAAACCTCTTATTTATTATTATTATTTTAACAAATAAGATCATGTGTCCTCTGTCCGCTCTACAGGACATGGCGGTCACCCGGCCAGTTTTTCACCATGCTCGAGTCACTTTAACCACCCATAGTTCCAGATACCCGGTAATCTTAGGTCCGTCATTATCAGGTGACCTTATAGAGGACATGGCGCTGTAATTGGGGTATGCTCATCCTGAGGACTGATATACCCATTAGTGTGCTCACACGACCAAGTGTATAATCAAAATAATCTAGATTAACCCTTTGATACCAAGTGTATAATCAGTGATCCGTCTTCGTAGGACCAAATTTAATTCTGTATAATGACAGCTGATATCCGTCGTTGTAAGACCAAATCTTGTATAATGACAGCTGGTATCCGTCATTTTAGGATCAAATCCGTTAAAAATATCATTGAATCCGTCTTCGTAGATTGAATCCATCGATGAAGGACCAAATATCGTGTAATGGACGGCAGAATACGTCAGGGCAATGTCGTCCAAGTCTACAAGTGCGTGACGCCAGGTCTACAAGTGCATGACGACAGGTCTACAAGTGCGTGACGATAATCTCGTCGTCGATGTCGTCTCGTTCGTCGTCTGTTTCTTCGACAACCTGGGCGGCCTTAGCCTCAGCGGCGGCAATGGCGGCGGCCTTCGGATCCTCTGCGAGTCGCTTTTGGCGGCGCGCCTTCATCATGTGCCGCACCTGGGGGATGAAAAACAAGTGTCTTGTGTTAGGGAAAGCCTTTAATTTGTGACTGAAAGGGTCTTGTGTTAGAGGAACCCTTGATTCGCGACTGAAACCTATAATCAAAATGAAATAGATAACCTTTTGATAGAAAGTGTATAATCAGAATAAACTAGATTAACCCTTCAATACCAAGTGTATAATCAGAATAAACTAGATTAACCCTTCAATACCAAGTGTATAATCAGACTAAACTAGATTAACTCTTTGATACCAAGTGTATAATCAAAATAATCTAGATTAACCCTTTGATACCAAGTGTATAATCAAAAGCTTTTAAAACCGGACATTACGAGTATTATCGTAAACCTATTTCTTATCCTGCTTGAATGAAAAAGGGCATTTTTACGACCCAACGTTCAGTAATACGTCAACGCCTTTTTTTTACTTTTAGTATAGGTATGTAATTTTATCCACCTAGATGTCCACCCTTTTTTGAGTCCCAGGCTTCTGACCCAAGTCTCGAACCTTACGTACCTACCTAGAAAGATATTAGACAGCTAAGTTAGAGAGTTCTTGATTTTCATACCTACTAAATATAGGTACCTACGTTACGTAGAAACTTAAATGCAAAATGAATTCTGAGATTGAGTTAAATATTAGCCATTAACATTCCATATTCCATTGCAGAATGTGTTACCTACCCACACACACGGTCACAAATCAAGCGTGCAACTTTTTGAACTTTCCGATTGGCCTGAAAACTTTTGATGTATGTCCGAGTTGGTTGTAAATTATTTCAGCTGGTATTTAAAAATATGTAGTCCAGTTAGTGACCTGATAGAAATGCATTATTATTTTACCTATGGTTTGTAACTACATAATTATATTGAGGTGCGCCTACTTTACAGTTGACCGAAATCGATCGACATGGACTGGAATCCATATAAGTAGGTAAGATCAAAGGATTTTCGAGTCTATACCTATATTTTTAATTTTATTTTCAGGTAGGCACCTATGTAGGCAGGAATCTTTTATAGCTATACCTATTCACCGTTCATTTACCGAAAAAAAATCTCGTGATATCACTGTGCCATTCTCGAGATTTCACGAGAATTTCACACGCACAGCTCTGTCTTGTTAAAAAGGCTCTAAATTTTAAGTTATAGGCAGATATTTTGAGCTGGTTCTTACCTGAGTAAAGTCACCCATGGCTGATTCTTACCTGTGTAAAGTCACCCATTGTTAATTATTACCTGAGTGAAGTCACCCATTTCTTACCTGAGTAAAGTCACCCATTTCTTACCTGAGTAAAGTCACCCATTGCTTACCTGAGTAAAGTCACCCATTGTTAATTCTTACCTGAGTAAAGTCACCCATTGCTTACCTGAGTAAAGTCAGCACCGATGAAGGCCTGTTCCATACCGATCCATATGGTGATAGGGCTAATCAAAATAATCTAGATTAACTCTTTGATACCAAGTGTATAATCAAAATAATCTAGATTAACCCTTTGATACCAAGTGTATAATCAGAATAAACTAGATTAACCCTTTGATACCAAGTGTATAATCAAAATAATCTAGATTAACCCTTTGATACCAAGTGTATAATCAGAATAAACTAGATTAACCCTTTGATACCAAGTGTATAATCAAAATAAACTAGATTAACCCTTTGATACCAAGTGTATAATCAAAATGAAATAGATAACCTTTTGATAGAAAGTGTATAATCAAAATGAAATAGATTAACCTATTGATAGAAAGTGTATAATCAGACTGAACTAGATTCACCTTTGATACCAAGTGTATAATCAGACTGAACTAGATTAACCCTTTCATACCAAGTGTATAGAGGCAGGCATAACTAAGTACCTATAGGTTCTTTACTTTTGATACACCCTATGATTTTAATCAACACGCAAAATTTTTAATGGCTAAATACCTACATCTACATAACTACTTAAGGATTTTTTTCTCTTAAATCTCACAAATTAAAATGAAAATTAAACTCCCAGGTACTTGAAAATGTCTGCAATCAAGATCTGACTTTGATTGTTATCCTGACCACGCCCCTATATCACGACTCAAACTGATTTTGAACTCCCATAATGGATAGTGTTATAAATGATTAAAAAAGCAGAATGTAAAAAAAAGAAGCCATAATTACCTAGGTATATTCGATAGTTAAAAGGCAGAATGGATTATTTATTAAAACCCAGCCATATTATGTAGTTTCCCTGCAAGGACTAAAAGCTAGAAAAGATGTAAATTATCGAAAAAAAAATAAAATAAAATAAAAAAAAATAGATATGTAAATTCTCACTTTCTTAGTAAGTTATCCAAGTGTGACTGTTAACTTATCTCAAAAGGTTAACTTGATAATGTTAACGCTATGAAAGTTGTTGCCTCCTCTGTTATCCATACATAAATGTTATGTATTACTAAATACAGGTATGTAGTACGTACAGGGCCGGATTAGCCCCCCGCGGGGCCCGGGGCAGTTTCAAAGGCGCGGGGCCCCCAGTTTGAGCTGATCGAACTTGAAATTTTCAGCGCCGCAGGCGAAATTTTTACAACTTTCGAACCGTTTGTCTCATTTCACTGAAATTTGGTAGAAACAGAAATGGAACCGAGTGATTCAGTCCTTTGGATCGCATTTTACATCCCATTTTATGAACAAAAATTCTAACTCTCAAGTCAGACTGAAACAAATTTTGGCGAATTAGATGTTTGGAATTGATGCTTCAGTGCAGCTTACAATCAAATGAATGGTACCTAATAAAATACCTTGCCTTGGCTGGGATTAAATCCGCGCCCTACTGGTTCTAGAGCGCCTATTAAACCACCAAGGCAGGTAAATCATTCCATCGGATACTCCATAGAGATTATGTTAAAGGTATACTGGGAACACTAGGGAGTTCCAGGCATTTTGCTCAGTTAATCTCGGTTTTATGACTTTACCCTTGAAACCGTACACTATTTATGACAGTTTATGACAGTGAGACGGTTGTTTATGACACTAGGGCTCAAGATACCCAAGACCTATAATAATACATATGTATGTAAGTAGGACCTAGAATAGGACCTATAATAATAACAACATAAGTAAGTAGGTATTTGATTGAATTACGGTTCTGCAGGGTAGATACAGAAATTCTTTTACAGCCACCAATGGCTGAGTGTGTGTTACACTAGGTTTTGCAATCGGGAGACCGGGTTTTTTTGTCCTTTATTTGGGATTTGGTGTGTAATAAAGTGAATTTTGCGTTTTTATTTCGTAGCAATGAAACAACTGCTACATTAGACGCATGTGGTCTGTGTCGTAGCATGCCCATCCCGTAGTATGCCTCTCATCAGATGGGCGATAAGAGACACAATACTTCCCATTTAGGTGCTGGGTCAACACGAGAACACCAGAAAGTAACCCGTTGAAATATTTGCAATCGAAAAACGAGTGCAAATTTTTGTCGATGGTGGGATTCGAACCCGGGACCTTCTGCATGGCAAGCAAGCGCACTACCACTGGGCCAACCGTGTCCCCCATCTCCTTCTCCGTGATCAAATAACAACCTATGCATTCCGAGGTGCCAATCCATCATGAGGTCTCTCACTTCGAACAAATTGTCGATTGCGTCTATCAGGTGCTATTGGCAAATTGTATGATCCATTAGTGTGCTCACACGACCAAGTGTATAATCAAAATAATCCAGATTAACCCTTCAATACCAAGTGTATAATCAAAATAATCTAGATTAACCCTTCAATACCAAGTGTATAATCAGAATAAACTAGATTAACCCTTTGATACCAAGTGTATAATCAAAATAATCTAGATTAACCCTTCAATACCAGAGGTACTCGATACAACGTTCGTCCTTGGCAATTTTAAGTCTTAGTGTGCCATTTTTGCTGCTATTATTGAAGTTATTGATGCTATATTATTGAAGCCATTGATGACGCAGAGAGTGTATTGATGATGCAGAGATTGTGAAATACTCCATCAAGACCAAACTAAACAAAGGTGATTCCCCTTTCTCCTTTCAGACAGACGAATCTCTAGGATGGCTTGAAAGAGCGTTCTTATTAATTACTAGCTGAATTCCGTCGCTTCGCTCCGGAATCCTGCTAGTTCATCCCGAGGCATGGCCAAGCTTGTGGAAAAGGCATGGCCGAACTTGTGGAAAATAATAAAAATACGGTCGCGCTGCGCGCTCCCTATTAGATGCATAGTTATCAAACTAAAAACATAAACGAAACTCAAAATGTTGGTCGAGAGCTCCGCGCCCTACTGGTTCTAGAGCGCCTATTAAACCACCAAGGCAGGTAAACCATTCCATCGGATACTCCATAGAGATTATGTTAAAGGTATACTGGGAACACTGGGGAGTTCCAGGCATTTTGCTCAGTTAATCTCGGTTATTGAAAAATTCTAACTCAGGGGCGGGATTAATGCCTAGGGCATTCTCTTCCATACTTTGGTGATTTAGAGCACTGGAGACAGAATGTGGAGGAAATAATAAAGCAACCTTCTGAACAGAAGAAGGTACCTGTAATGTTATCCGAATTGGACTACTGTCCAAGGAACTGCCCTTACCTATTTCTGTTTTATGACATCGAGCAAGCATGGAGCAGATTTTTCTTTGGCTCATGGTGAATCAAAAGATCCACTCGACCGAACCGGAAAATGACCAGGTACATAAATGGCCATCAGGTACGTAACTAATTATACAGGGTAGACGCACAGCTTTATTTTTTCTGAGCTCAGAAGTAAATTTGTCAGACTAATAGTAAGCTTGGATTGTAGCGCGCCTGCCTTATAAGCACTAGGTCGCAGATTAGATTCCCACCCAGGATGAACTTCATCCTAAACGAATAATGTTCGTTCTCAGAACGGCTGGCTTTCTCCTATCCTGTCCTTCCTTCTTCTCTTCCATTTCGGGACGGTAAAACCTTAGCAGTTACAGTTACCGCTATCAAACCTCTTATTTATTATTATTATTATTATTTTTTAAACAAATATTAAGATCATGTGACCAAGTAGTGTCCTCTGTCCGCTCTACAGGACATGGCGGTCACCCGGCCAGTTTTTCACCATGCTCGAGTCACTTTAACCACCCATAGTTCCAGATACCCGGTAATCTTAGGTCCGTCATTATCAGGTGACCTTATAGAGGACATGGCGCTGTAATTGGGGTATGCTCATCCTGAGGACTGATATACCCATTAGTGTGCTCACACGACCAAGTGTATAATCAAAATAATCTAGATTAACCCTTTGATACCAAGTGTATAATCAAAATAATCTAGATTAACCCTTTGATACCAAGTGTATAATCAAAATAATCTAGATTAACCCTTTGATACCAAGTGTATAATCAAAATAATCTAGATTAACCCTTTGATACCAAGTGTATAATCAAAATAATCTAGATTAACCCTTTGATACCAAGTGTATAATCAAAATAATCTAGATTAACCCTTTGATACCAAGTGTATAATCAAAATAATCTAGATTAACCCTTTGATACCAAGTGTATAATCAAAATAATCTAGATTAACCCTTTGATACCAAGTGTATAATCAAAATAATCTAGATTAACCCTTTGATACCAAGTGTATAATCAAAATAATCTAGATTAACCCTTTGATACCAAGTGTATAATCAAAATAATCTAGATTAACCCTTTGATACCAAGTGTATAATCAAAATAATCTAGATTAACCCTTTGATACCAAGTGTATAATCAAAATAATCTAGATTAACCCTTTGATACCAAGTGTATAATCAAAATAATCTAGATTAACCCTTTGATACCAAGTGTATAATCAAAATAATCTAGATTAACCCTTTGATACCAAGTGTATAATCAAAATAATCTAGATTAACCCTTTGATACCAAGTGTATAATCAAAATAATCTAGATTAACCCTTTGATACCAAGTGTATAATCAAAATAATCTAGATTAACCCTTTGATACCAAGTGTAAAAAAAATTCTCACTTTCTTAGTAGGTACCTAAGTTATCCAAGTGTGACTGTTAACTTATCTCAAAAGGTTAACTTGATAATGTTAACGCTATGAAAGATAATGAAAGTTATTGCCTCCTCTGTTATCCATACATAGGTATGTAAATTATCGAAAAAGGAAGAAAAAAAAAAATTCTCACTTTCTTAGTAGGTACCTAAGTTATCCAAGTGTGACTGTTAACTTATCTCAAAAGGTTAACTTGATAATGTTAACGCTATGAAAGATAATGAAAGTTATTGCCTCCTCTGTTATCCATACATAGGTATGTAAATTATCGAAAAAGGAAGAAAAAAAAAAATTCTCACTTTCTTAGTAGGTACCTAAGTTATCCAAGTGTGACTGTTAACTTATCTCAAAAGGTTAACTTGATAATGTTAACGCTATGAAAGTTATTGCCTCCTCTGTTATCCATACATAAATGTTATGTATTACTAAATACAGGTATGTAGTACGTACCTACCTAGAAAGATATTAGACAGCTAAGTTAGAGAGTTCTTGATTTTCATACTTATGTTACCTAGCCTAGACACCTAACTGAAAATGAATTCTGAGATTGAGTTAAATATTAGTCATTAAAATTCCATTGCAGAATGTGTTACCTACCCACACACACGGTCACAAATCAAGCGTGCAACTTTTTGAACTTTCCGATTGGTCTGAAAGCTTTTGATGTATGTCCGAGTTGGGAGTTGGTTGTGAGTTATTTCAGCTGTGGTATTTAGAAATATCTAGTTCAGTTGGTATCCTAATGCCTATTATGTATAGTATACCTACCTATGCAATATGCATGTTAAGGTGGGTCTACATTACAGTCGATCGGGAACTCAAATAAAGTAGGTAAGATCAAAGGATTTGCAGATTTTTTTTTTACATATAAGCACCTATCTACTTCATTCAGAGCCCCCAATATAACTCCGCAAGGCCTAAATAACCCCGGCTGCGTTGCGGGAATGGGATATACACCAATAGTTGTCGCTTGTCGTGCATCGCTCAGGATTAGCGTAGACGGTAAATTATGCCAGCTACTCATGCTCAAATTATGCCAGCTACTCATGCTCAAATTATGCCAGCTACTCATGCTCAAATTATGCCAGCTACTCATGCTCAAATTATGCCAGCTGAGACCGGACCGGCTGAGCGGACTACTCATGCTCAGACCGGCTGAGCGTTTGACAGATCTCAAGATTTTTCCGCCAAACACGTCCAACTTCCGACGGTCTGAGAGCATGAATGGCTGGAATCAGGTGTGTTTTAACCTATATGTATTTGATTCTTACCTGAGTAGTCACCCATTTCTTACCCGAGTAAAGTCACCCATTGCTGATTCTTACCTGAGGGAAGTCACCCATTGCTGATTTTTACCTGAGTAAAGTCACCCATTGCTGATTCTTACCTGAGGAAAGTCACCCATTGTTGATTCTTACATAAGTAAAGTCACCCATTGTTGATTCTTACCTGAGTAAAGTCACCCATTGTTGATTCTTACCCGAGTAAAGTCACCCATTGCTTACCTGAGTAAAGTCACCCATTGTTAATTCTTACCTGAGTAAAGTCACCCATTGTTAATTCTTACCTGATGAGTAAAGTCACCCATTGCTTACCTGAGTAAAGTCAGCACCGATGAAGGCCTGTTCCATACCGATCCATATGGTGATGGGGATGAGCTTTACATGAGTAAAGTCACCCATTGCTGATTTTACCTGAGGAAAGTCACCCATTGTTGATTCTTACACTAGTGAAGTCACCCATTGCTGATTTTTACCTGAGTAAAGTCACCCATTGCTGATTCTTACCTGAGGAAAGTAACCCATTGTTGATTCTTACCTGAGTAAAGTCACCCATTGCTTACCTGAGTAAAGTCACCCATTGCTTACCTGAGTAAAGTCACCCATTGCTTACCTGAGTAAAGTCAGCACCGATGAAGGCCTGTTCCATACCGATCCATATGGTGATAGGGATGAGCAGCTGCTGGTAAGGTTTCTTCAGTTGATAGGCAGTGGCGGAGAGTAGCTCCAGACCTCCCATCTCTTTGCCTTCCGTCTTCCTTTGCTTCTCTCCATATCTGAGGATGGGAAGAGAAAGAGGAAATGGTTAAAGAAATACTGGTTAAAGATTAAAATGGTTAAAGAAGATGGTGGAGCACGGTTATTTTTTCTTTTTTTTTAAAGATGAGTGTTCCACCGCCGTTTTTATTTCGTAGCAATGGAACAACTGCTACACTAGACGCTTGTGGCCTGTGTCGGAGCATGCCCAAATCGTAGTATGCCTCTCATCAGATGGGCGAGAAAAGACACAATACTTCCCATTTAGGTGCTGGGTCAACACGAGAACACCAGAAAGTAACGGCTTTATGGTTCTCTGGACAAAATTTGCACCACCATTTTCGTGTTCCTGGTAAAAAGACCTTTACGGGAAGAGGGGAGGAAATGGTTAAAGAAATGCCGAAAAACGATGAAATTCTGTTTCGTGTTAATATATAGGCCGGGCGGCGCTTCGAACTCTTGACGTTCGCGCGCCTCCCGGCACGCTTGATACTGGTTAAAGAAGATGGTGAAGCACGGTTAACCCAGTGGTAAAGCGCTTGCTTGCCATGCGGAAGGTTCGGGGTTCGAATCTCACCGGGCACTAAAGGGCCCCGCAGAGAAATTCAAGGGACACTGCTATTAAATCAGGAGGGCCCTAAGGCGAAAAGAAAAAAAAAAGCACAACATTTTGATATCTATTTCTAAATGTATGATGTATAGTTTCGAGTAGCCAATATTGATGTTAAGATGACAGTACCAAATGATTAATAGCGTACTTGGGTTGGGTGACAGTAGACTGTATGGATGACTGTATCATTTTATTGATTTGACTGATTATTGGTTTAACCGACCGACCGACAGACGACACCGAAGCGAATACAATAGTCCGTCCCTTATACCTTTTTTATTACTATTGTAATAATAAAGGAAGGACGGACTAAAAATGGCAAAACATTTTGATATCTATTTCTAAATGTATGATGTATAGTTTCGAGCAGCCAATATTGATCCTAAGATGACAGTACCAAATGATTAATAGCGTACTTGGGTTGGGTGACACTAGACAGAATGGATGACTGTATCATTTTATTGATTTGACTGATTATTGGTTTATTGATAAAGGGAGATAAGTCCTGATTCAATCGCGAAGCCAATCAATGTGAAGGTAGTCTCTTACTGATTTCTTATCAATGAAGTTAACCCTTTCGGTGTCACTCTCTCCTCTTTCTTCCTAACTCTGGTGTATTCTTTTTTTCTGGTGTATAGTATTCTTTAACCCATCAAATATACGAGACCTTGTTTAGACTGCTGGGTTAAAGGGCCTTTTCAGTCCTATTCGGGCAGGATAAACAAGGTACCTGTATATTCTATTCTAAAATTCTACTCTACATATTTATTGATTGAGACTTAAGTTATGGACAGATGAACACCGATGTTTTTATTCCGCAAAATAAATAAACAAAGAATTGATAACAAAGACCAACACATGAAATAACAAAACAATGTTGACATAAATTAGGTTTACAGAATTGAATTTGGTTATAACGATTCATCAGCTGCAGCTGTGAGCTGTGAGGTGCAGAAATCTCAAAGTTCAATTTGCCACTATACTAGGGTTGCCAACTTTTTTTTCGGCATATACGGAACAAACTGGCAAAATGGTGAAAAAATACGGATTTCCCGATTTTTACCCGGAACAAAGGCATGCACCCCCCCCCCCAAACAAAAAACTATTTTGCATCAAATAAAAAAAAAGAACAAATACCAATGAAGTAATTCGAAATAAAAATATCCTTGTACCTATCCTTGGGTAAAACTGCTTTACCTAAGGCTAAGGATAGGTACTAAATTACAAATAATCCGTTTTTGAATCCGTGTTACTAAAAATCACATGCTAAAAGGCTGAAAAAATACCTACTTGTCTCGCGGGTTTTTGTGTTTTTCGTACGTACCTATACCTATCTTTTTAAACTTTTTTTTTTTTTGTAATTTTTTTCTGTTTATTAGTCAGTTCCCGTATTTTCCATAGATTTAAAAAAAAAAAAACGGAACAAAGGTGTGTTCCGGCGGAACATTTGATTTTTGACAAAAATACGGATTGTTCCGGGAAATAACGTACGGTTGGCAACCCTACACTATACCGACGAAATCAACTATCCAGAGATTTTTTTTTGCTCCCTAGAATAAGAAGTCCCAGAATGGGTTAAGAAAGAATAAAATCGATCACTTAAAGCTTAAAGCCTTGGCATGTAGAGACAACTTCTTTTTTCACTATTAGGTCCTCGCTGATTCTGAGGTGATAGTAGTCCGAATCTACCTAGTACAAAGATGTTTAGGATAAGCTACCGTTTAGAACTGTGGACTTTAGAATGGATAAAAATAATTTGTAGAACCAACGAGTTGAGTTCTAAGTTTTAACTGGAAGATTTTACATTGTTTGTCTGTAAGATCAATTATTTATCCTTCCGTTAATTTGTAGGAAGGTGTGTTTGTTAATTTGTAGGAAGGTATGTTTGTTTTACAACTTTCGAACCGTTTGTCTCATTTCACTGAAATTTGGTAGAAACAGAAATGGAACCGAGTGATTCAGTCCTTTGGATCGCATTTTACATCCCATTTTATGAACAAAAATTCTAACTCTCAAGTCAGACTGAAACAAATTTTGGCGAATTAGATGTTTGGAATTGATGCTTCAGTGCAGCTTACAATCAAATGAATGGTACCTAATAAAATACCTTGCCTTGGCTGGGATTAAACCCGCGCCCTACTGGTTCTAGAGCGCCTATTAAACCACCAAGGCAGGTAAATCATTCCATCGGATACTCCATAGAGATTATGTTAAAGGTATACTGGGAACACTAGGGAGTTCCAGGCATTTTGCTCAGTTAATCTCGGTTTTATGACTTTACCCTTGAAACCGTACACTATTTATGACAGTTTATGACAGTGAGACGGTTGTTTATGACACCAAGGCTCAAGATACCCAAGACCTATAATAATACATAAGTAGGACCTAGGACCTATAATGTTAACATAGGTAAGTAGGTACTTGATTGAATTACGGTTCTGCAGGGTAGATACAGAAATTCTTTTACAGCCATCACCAATGGCTGAATGTGTGTTACACTAGGTTTTGCAATCGGGAGACCGGGTTTTTTTGTCCTTTATTTGGCATTTGGTGTGTAATAAAGTAAATTTTGCGTTTTTATTTCGTAGCAATGAAACAACTGCTACATTAGACGTATGTGGTCTGTGTCGTAGCATGTCCATCCCGTAGGACCTACGTCCCTCATCAGATGGGCGATAAGAGACACAATACTTCCCATTTAGGTGCTGGGTCAACACGAGAACACCAGAAAGTAACCCGTTGAAATATTTGCAATCGAAAAACGAGTGCAAATTTTTGTCGATGGTGGGATTCGAACACGAGACCTTCTGCATGGCAAGCAAGCGCGTTACCACTGGGCTAACCGTGTCCCCCATCTCCTTCACCGTGATCAAATGGCAACCTATCCATTCCGAGGTGCCAATCCATCATGAGGTCTCTCACTTCGAACAAATTGTCGATTGCGTCTATCAGGTGCTATTGGCAAATTGTATGACCGAAAGGTACTCGATACAACGTTCGTCCTTGGCAATTTTAAGTCTCAGTGTGCCATTTTTGCTGCTATATTATTGAAGCCATTGCTGCTATATTATTGAAGCCATTGCTGCTATATTATTGAAGCCATTGCTGCTATATTATTGAAGCCATTGCTGCTATATTATTGAAGCCATTGCTGCTATATTATTGAAGCCATTGCTGCTATATTATTGAAGCCATTGCTGCTATATTATTGAAGCCATTGCTGCTATATTATTGAAGCCATTGCTGCTATATTATTGAAGCCATTGCTGCTATATTATTGAAGCCATTGCTGCTATATTATTGAAACCATTGATGACGCAGAGAGTATATTGATGATGCAGAGATTGTGAAATATCCCGTCAAGACCAAACCAAACAAAGGTGATTCCCCTTTCTCCTTTCAGACAGACGAATCTCTAGGATGGCTTGAAAGAGCCTTCTTATTAATTATTTACTAATGGTCGACCAGGGATAAAGGACAGAAAGTGCAAAGGACTAGAATCTTATATTATAAGAACGAGATCCATTCACTCATTCACATTTCACAGTTCACATTTCATAGTTCACACACTGATCGCTCTATCACGAGACCTTCTGCATGGCAAGCAAGCGCGTTACCACTGGGCTAACCGTGTCCCCCATCTCCTTCACCGTGATCAAATGGCAACCTATCCATTCCGAGGTGCCAATCCATCATGAGGTCTCTCACTTCGAACAAATTGTCGATTGCGTCTATCAGGTGCTATTGGCAAATTGTATGACCGAAAGGTACTCGATACAACGTTCGTCCTTGGCAATTTTAAGTCTCAGTGTGCCATTTTTGCTGCTATTATTGAAGTTATTGATGACGCAGAGAGTGTATTGATGGTGCAGAGATTGTGAAATACCCCGTCAAGACCAAACTAAACAAAGAGCCTTCTTATTAATTATTTACTAATGGTCGACCAGGGATAAAGGACAGAAAGTGCAAAGGGCTAGAATACTAGATAAGACCAAACTAAACAAAGGTAATTCTCCTTTTAGACATCAGACAGACGTAGGTAGCTCTAGAATGGCTTGAAAGAGCGTTCTTATTACTGAACTAATGGTCGACCCTGTAGGGATAAAGGACAGAAAGTGCAAAGAACTAGAATACTAGATAAGACCAAACTAAACAAAGGTGATTCTCCTTTCAGACATCAGACAGACGTAGGTAGCTCTAGGATGGCTTGAAAGAGCGTTCTTATTACTGAACTAATGGTCGACCCTGTAGGGATAGAGCACAGAAAGTGTAGAGGACTATAATACAATACATAGTGCTTATTAGTACTGCTTGAATAAAGAGTCCCTTTACCCTTTATCCCAACAGTTTGCTGCCACTATTATTGTGGTCAAATTCTCAAATAATGCATATCTCCTTCGAGAGACATTGAAAAGAAACGACAGGAGGAAACGTGTTGTGTGGAGGTCTTAATATCGACTGAATTTTATTCGGGAAAACGACATCAAAATCTTTACAAAAATGTGTGGCTGAAACTCTCGCCACAGGTGATTCTCCTTTCAGACGTAGGTAGCTCTAGGATGGCTTGAAAGAGCCTTCTTATTACTAAACTAATCGTCGACCCTGTAGGGATAAAGGACAGAAAGTGCAAAGGACTAGAATACTAGATAAGACCAAACTAAACAAAGGTGATTCTCCTTTCAGACGTAGGTAGCTCTAGGATGGCTTGAAAGAGCCTTCTTATTACTGAACTAATGGTCGACCATGTAAGGATAAAGGACAGAAAGTGCAAAGGACTAGAATACTAGATAAGACCAAACTAAACAAAGGTGATTCTCCATTCAGACATCAGACAGACGTAGGTAGTTCTAGGATGGCTTGAAAGAGCCTTCTTATTACTGAACTAATCTCGACCCTGTAGGGATAGAGCACAGAAAGTGTAGAAGACTGTAATACAATACATAGTGCTTATTAGAACTGCTTAAATAAAGAGTCCCTTTACCCTTTATCCCAACAGTTTGCTGCCACTATTATTGTGGTCAAATTCTCAAATAATGCAACGTTGGGGAACTCTCTCCATTCTGACATCAGACAGACGTAGGTAGCTCTAAGATGGCTTGAAAGAGCCTTCTTATTACGAATGGTCGACCATGCAGGGATAGAGCACAGAAAGTGTAGAGGACTATAATACAATACATAGTGCTTATTTAGTACTGCTTGAATAAAGAGTCCCTTTACCCTTTATCCCAACAGTTTGCTGCCACTATTATTGTGGTCAAATTCTCAAATAATGCAACGTTGGGGAACTTAAGGATGAACTTCCATACCAAAACTCTTTAACACTCCTTGGACTTACTTGCACAATCCATCATGGCTTGGAAATCTCAGAATTGTCAGAATACCGCAGTAATAGATCGAGGAAATTATCGAAGAATGTTCTGCAATAGACATGGGTCGCAATATTCACAATCATGCAACATTCACTTAGGTACACGACTCAGTGAATAACACAACTCTAACCAGTCTAAACCCCTGGTCTACGGTCTCAAGTTAACTTTAGACAAACTTTCAGTTAGGGTGGATTTCACCAATATTTTTTCTGTCCCTAGAAGGCCTGTTAGGTTCCGTTTGATTTTTATAGGTAAGGCTTAACAAGGCTGTTAAGGTAATAATAGGCTGTTTAGGGACTAAAAATGAAGTTGGTGAAACACACCATAAGTCTATTTGTGGGCGTTTTTCTGGGTTTAAAATCTCATTTGGAATCCCTATTGGTGCAGTTCATTGGTCAAAGAATGTGAAGAAGCGGGATATCATGTCGCCGGACGGAGGGTAAAACCTCGGTCAAACCTTAGCCTCAGCAGATGTACAGTGACGTATGTTGAACGTCTATCAAAGAAACAAATGCAAAGTACTAACTGTCACTCTAGAAAGGTAACACACTGTTACCTACTACGTCTATCAAAGAATTGAATGCAAAGTACTAACTGTTACTTTAGAAAAGTAACACACTGTTACTTTAGATTTAATAGTTCTTAACAAGTGGGTCTCCCGCGTGCAAGGCGAGCGCAGTGACCACTACGCCATGGGAGCTGACAGCAGATGTACAGTGACGTACGTTGAACGTCTATCAAAGAAACAAATACAAAGTACTAACTGTCACTCTAGAAAGGTAACACACTGTTACCTACTTCGTCTATCAAAGAATTGAATGCAAAGTACTAACTGTTACTTTAGAAAAGTAACACAATGGTCAAACGTTAGCCTCAGCAGATGTACAGTGACGTACATTGAACGTCTATCAAAGAAACAAATGCAAAGTACTAACTGTTACTCTAGAAAGGTAACACACTGTTACCTACTTCGTCTATCAAAGAATTGAATGCAAAGTACTAACTGTTACTTTAGAAAAGTAACACACTGTTACTTTAGATTTAATAGTTCCTAACAAGGTGAAGGTGGAATGTGGTGTCTAAACAAATTAAATCGGAATTCAAATGGCGTTCCTTAGCCGCACACTCAAGTCACTTAACTTGTACGAAATTAACTCTTAATTACTTTGAACACAAGATCCTGATCCTAACACTCTACAGCAGGGGTGGCCATAACGTGGCTCGCGACCTCTCGCGAGACGATCTTGTGCGGCTCTCTAGTCATGGTTCATTCTTGAAAAATTCCTCATCCGGAGCTGAGGATTAGAATTTCCATTCTGAAGATTGTAGACCAAAATTTTAAAACATTTCGCCCGCGGCGGGGCTCGCTCCGAATCGGCTTTATGGAATTGCGGCTCCCGAAGGTAAGGTTAGTGGCCACCCCTGCTCTATACTCTATGGCGATGTTGTTGGTATTAACACTATTAACCCGAATGAACTCTGTGGACCCCACTGGCTCCACTCGTTGATGGGTCACTGAAGTTAAGCAACTTTGCTCGTGGATGTTATCTGGATGGATGACAATATGGACAATCGCGTGCTGCTGGCTTTTTCCGGTCCCACTCAGGCTGGGTGAGGTTAATGTGAGGAGTCGAGGAGCTTTTGTCGTCGAATGTAGAGTAAAACCTCTGCTGATACAGTAAAAAAAGGGCTTTAATGTTGATAGATTTTCTAGCGTTTCTTGGGTGTGGCATCTGTGGTAAAACCCTCGTTGCTGCTTGGTAAACACATTAGCAAAGTCTCTTGACTTGTGTTTGCTAAAAGTATAAAAAACACTGAAGTAGCTATACCTAACCACATAGTTGTTAGACACTCAATATTAAATGCTTTAATTATATCTAGGTGCACCTACTGGGCAACCGGGTATGAGCAAAGTTATGTTCCATGTAGCGTCTTCTGCGTCTTTTAAATACTTTTAATAGATACTTACCCAATACCTTCATAAAGAAAAGAAGATAAAAGAAACTGATTGGCAAGAGAGGAAGGAAGAAATTTGGAATGCTAACCGACATTTTGCAGGGAAGGAGCAACAAACTCTCTAATGAAGACACCATACAACAAGTGCAACAGGTGGTTAGAACAAACTACCTACCTAATTGTAGAACAAACTAATATGTTTAGTGTATAGGTGGTAAGTTACTTTAAAACTGGACAAATACATAATTACTATCATCAAATATATGATATATGTTCTTTTAATAGTAGATATCACCAATTAACTATCTATCTTTAATGGGCAACGAGCTAATGACCTACCTTGACTAGTTGAATCTCAGAAGATAGACAAATAAAATGAATGTTCATAAAATTAAAATTCTGATTT
>NW_007380066.1:0-26196 GCF_000475195.1 Diaphorina citri
TCCTACCACACAGGTGATCTAGAGTCAAATGTCGATGTCCATTGTCCATTCCATCCCGGTTAGTCGTCTATTAATCGACCTAGGTATCATCATCATTGGTTAACAGCCTAGGTATATAGGTAAAAAAAATGTAGTTATGTGCCAATATAATTTACAAGAATAAACATTGCTAGCCTGAATTTCCAGATTCCCCCCAAATTATAAAATTAGATATTTGACAGTCTTTTGCCACCCCGAAAAGTTCGGATGCTCCGTCTTAATACCACAATGATGAATGGGATGTCCACATCTAAATAAAAATATTCCAAATTATTATCCTGAAAAAAAAAAAAAAAAACACTGGGGCCCAGGTCTCAGATATGATTCACGCCACTGGGGCCCAGGTCTCAGATATGATTCACGCCACTGGGGCCCAGGTCTCAGATATGATTCACGCCACTGGGGCCCAGGTCTCAGATATGATTCACGCCACTGGGGCCCAGGTCTCAGATATGATTCACGCCACTGGGGCCCAGGTCTCAGATATGATTCACGCCACTGGGGCCCAGGTCTCAGATATGATTCACGCCACTGGGGCCCAGGTCTCAGATATGATTCACGCCACTGGGGCCCAGGTCTCAGATATGATTCACGCCACTGGGGCCCAGGTCTCAGATATGATTCACGCCACTGGGGCCCAGGTCTCAGATATGATTCACGCCACTGGGGCCCAGGTCTCAGATATGATTCACGCCACTGGGGCCCAGGTCTCAGATATGATTCACGCCACTGGGGCCCAGGTCTCAGATATGATTCACGCCACTGGGGCCCAGGTCTCAGATATGATTCACGCCACTGGGGCCCAGGTCTCAGATATGATTCACGCCACTGGGGCCCAGGTCTCAGATATGATTCACGCCACTGGGGCCCAGGTCTCAGATATGATTCACGCCACTGGGGCCCAGGTCTCAGATATGATTCACGCCACTGGGGCCCAGGTCTCAGATATGATTCACGCCACTGGGGCCCAGGTCTCAGATATGATTCACGCCACTGGGGCCCAGGTCTCAGATATGATTCACGCCACTGGGGCCCAGGTCTCAGATATGATTCACGCCACTGGGGCCCAGGTCTCAGATATGATTCACGCCACTGGGGCCCAGGTCTCAGATATGATTCACGCCACTGGGGCCCAGGTCTCAGATATGATTCACGCCACTGGGGCCCAGGTCTCAGATATGATTCACGCCACTGGGGCCCAGGTCTCAGATATGATTCACGCCACTGGGGCCCAGGTCTCAGATATGATTCACGCCACTGGGGCCCAGGTCTCAGATATGATTCACGCCACTGGGGCCCAGGTCTCAGATATGATTCACGCCACTGGGGCCCAGGTCTCAGATATGATTCACGCCACTGGGGCCCAGGTCTCAGATATGATTCACGCCACTGGGGCCCAGGTCTCAGATATGATTCACGCCACTGGGGCCCAGGTCTCAGATATGATTCACGCCACTGGGGCCCAGGTCTCAGATATGATTCACGCCACTGGGGCCCAGGTCTCAGATATGATTCACGCCACTGGGGCCCAGGTCTCAGATATGATTCACGCCACTGGGGCCCAGGTCTCAGATATGATTCACGCCACTGGGGCCCAGGTCTCAGATATGATTCACGCCACTGGGGCCCAGGTCTCAGATATGATTCACGCCACTGGGGCCCAGGTCTCAGATATGATTCACGCCACTGGGGCCCAGGTCTCAGATATGATTCACGCCACTGGGGCCCAGGTCTCAGATATGATTCACGCCACTGGGGCCCAGGTCTCAGATATGATTCACGCCACTGGGGCCCAGGTCTCAGATATGATTCACGATTTTACAATCCTGATTCCTGATTAATTATTCACTATGCTCGTCTCCATCTGTTTTGACCTTTGTAACCTCTTCAGTTCTCAACAGCACCAACTGTTGCCTCGGCCTCAGTAGAAAACTTTTGAGTATCTGCCTTGCAACCGCTAGATCGCGGGTTCAAACACAGGGCGGATTTTATCCTAAACAGTGATAAGCTTCGTTCTCGGAACGGCTGGCTTTCTCCTTTTATGTCTTCCTTCTCTCTTCACTTTCGGGACGAATAGACCTTAGCAATTACAGTTCCCTCTAGCCAACCTCTTGATAAAAGCTCATCCCTAAAAGAAATTCAGCTAAAAATCCAGATTACCTAAACAGTTTCCTTCACATCCCTTTACTCTGACAGCATTTTTTTCTGAATGTCTTGATAAAAGTTAGCGATAACTATGATGTAAATGTGTGGGCCGTGTGCTGGGGCCTAGATATATCTGTGTTGCGACAATTCTGATGGTAAAGGGACCAGAAGAGGAAGAAATGTTATGAAAATATACAAGACATTGGGGAGGAGGCCAAACCCTGACATGTGTGTGTTGAGCTCGACCAATTCCAATTAACTGGATTAAAGAATGTTACTGGACGTCACATCAGTGATGTTACACGGGATTAGTTGATGGACTGCCTATACTGCCCTCGTGTTGGCAATCAATTTGGCTGTAGGTAATTAGTCGTGCAATTGCAGATTTTCCATGTTCTTTCCCATCCACCTCTTCTAATCTATGTCTTCAAATACCTCCTCCAATATTATATCCATCTCACCCTATGTACAATTGTACAACCCTCTCCATTCTTCTCTTCCGTTCACTTCACACATCCAATGTTCATAAGGTCGCACGCGAATGCATTCGTTTTCAAATTATAATCAAGTAGGTCTACATTGAAAAATATTTTTATCGACAAATTTAACAATACATTATGTTAACGAATCAGATTCAACAATTTTGATGTCGTACACACCAGTTTCCTTTTGATCCTTGAAGCAACGGCGGGTGTAGATAGAATGCGGAAGGATCCTATGTACAACCCTCACCATTCTTCTCTTCCGTTCACTTCACACATCCAATGTTCATAAGGTCGCACGCGAATGCATTCATTTTCAAATTATAATCAAGTAGGATAAAATTACCACTGTATTTCTTTTGTTATAATTGAAGGGCTCATGCCCACATTGAAGTTTCGTAAACAAATTTAACGATACATTATGTTAATGAATCAGATTCAACAATTTTGATGTCGTACACACCAGTTTCCTTTTGATCCTTGAAGCAACGGCGGGTGTAGATAGAATGCGGAAGGAGACCTTGACTCGAAAATATTTTTATCAACAATTTTAACGATACATTATGTTAACGAACCAGATTCAACAATTTTGATGTCGTACACACCAGTTTCCTTTTCATCCTTGAAGCAACGGCGGGTGTAGATAGAATGCGGAAGGATCATAATATAAGACAAAGTGTATTTGCCTCCTTTGAGAATTATTCATTCACTCAAGATTTGCCCCATTGTCCCCCCTGAAATCTGAATATTATCTACTAAAGTATGTACTGAATATTATCTACTAAAGTATGTCAACCATTCAAAAATATAGCAGTGAATGTGTTAACAGTTAAAGCAAGAGCTACATGTGTACATATTTACACAGGGCGTACTGTTTGTATGTTTATCTAAACTTACCTCTAACTTACCAACAAGAACTTTTTGATGTCTTTTTCTTCTCTTGAACATTTATTTTCTGCTTTTGTACACCAGCAAAATGACATATCAGTAGGTTTCATGATTTATTTACCACTCAGGCAAGATTACCAGGATATATGAGGGGCTAGGGGAATTTCTTTTGGTCGCATACCATGATACTTTGTTTACCGATTATTCTTTTGGTTACATGCCTATTTATTGTAACAAAAATAATACTTTATAGTTTATAGCAAGGGACTTTATATTTACAATTTTACAAAGGAAAATGACATATCAGTAGGTTTCATGATTTATTTACAACTCAGGCAAGATTACCTACCAGGATATATGTATATCAGGGGCTAGGGGATTTTCTTTTAATTGCATACCATGATACTTTGTTTACCGATAATTCTTTTGGTTACATGCCTATTTATTGTAACAAAAATAATACTTTATAGTTTATAGCAAGGGACTTTATATTTACAATTTTACAAAGTACCTACTTATTCTTTGGGTTACATTTTCGTTGTCTGCATTTTGTTTTACAATTTTACAGAACATCATGTGTGCTTCAAAAAATACGTTGGCATTTTGGTTACATCGTATTGTACCTAATTATTTGTTCAGTTACTTTCGGACTAAAATGCTATACCGGCAGATTTTGCTAGAGAAGTTAGACTATGCCACTAACTTTCCGCGTCCGTGAGAACAGGTGACACATCCACTAAAAAAAATCTGAACCATTTGCCAAAAGCGGAAGTTACCCTGGTTCATATTATGACAATATGTAATTCCTATCCAATATTCTTAGGACATCATTATTTTGACACTATTTTTTACTGTTGTTCAATCAACCATATCTTTTTGAAAAGGAGAATTTTCCAAAATTCTGTGCAAAATACAAAGCGAAGGTGTTATAGGAAGCAATATTTCGTATAAACAGCTCTCAGCGGGAAGTATTGGCTATTCATTATATTTTTCGTGTTTTTTATGCATTTTTCTTCTTTTGAAAATTTTGCTAAAGTTGTAAAAAAATGGGCTTTTTTTAGCTTATTTAAAAAACTCAAAAGCCCCGTTTTTCATCTGGATCTAGACCACAAAAAGCGTCAAAGCTTACCTATGTACATAATGGGATAAAAAATAATAGAGGGGAAAATATGGAAAGATAAAATACCCATCTCAATAACCGCTTTAAGTTCAAGAAATGCATAAAAAAAGCTCATTTTTGAGCAATTTTTTAAACAAGTTAATTTTTCTAACGCACCACAGTAAAAAAATTTTAACCCAATTTTGCACATTTGTGCTTTACCAAATCTCTGGAAAATCTTACTTCACTTCCAAATTCATATACCAAGGTACAACAATATTGCTCGTATTGGTAAATTTTCAGAAAAAAAGTAGATCTAAAATAAATACCTACCTAAATATAAATAAATAAAAAAAAAAAATCTCGGTTTTTTCCAACATGTTTGTTATTCATGTCTATCCCCCCACCACCGTATAATTACAATTTAGACATACAAGCACAGGTCCCTTGTTTTCCATACATATAGCACAGTTGGGCCCTCAGTCATGCTCGGGTGATTACAAGGGCCCCATCAATAATTATAGACTTATTGTTGCGATGTGCAGGTTTTTTTAAGTGTTTTTTGCTCCTGATGGCCAAGGATATCGCAAAAAAATAAGGTTTGACATTTTGAGTACATGGTGTTTCCTCATAGACATCAAACATCTGTGGTGTGAAATGATTGAGTTTTGTGGTGGTTCTTGGGTTAAGGTTTGACATTTTGAGTACATGGTGTTTCCTCATAGACATCAAACATCTGTGGTGTGAAATGATTGAGTTTTGTGGTGGTTCTTGGGTTATCCTTCTTTTCCCTTTGATTTTGGGACGATAAGACATATGAATAGTAACACAATCGCATCTTTCCGACTTGATGACGTAGCATGTAGAAGTAACAAAGCAAAAAGGGCACACTAAAGACCATTAATTAAAGTAAATTAATACATTTTCTTTTTCCTTCGATTTTGGGACGATAAGACAAATGAATAGTAACACAATCGCATCTTTCCGAGTTGATGACGTAGCATGTAGAAGTAACAAAGCAAAAAGGGCACACTAAAGACCATTAATTAAAGTAAATTAATACCAAAAATACCAAAAAATGAACACGATAAGACAGTAACACAATCACATCTTTCCGACTTGATGACGTAGCATGTAGAAGTAACAAAGCAAAAAGGGCACACTAAAGACCATTAATTAAAGTAAATTAATACATTTAATACCAAAAACGTCAAATTTCTGTTTCATGTTAATATACTCGTAGGTCGGGTGTTGACGTCACTTCGAACTCTTGCCATGACGTTCGCGCGTCTCCCGACAGGCTTGATGATGTGGTAGTTTTGACACATCCACCAATTTCTTCATTTAGCCCCGCCGTACAGAGGAAGTATTGAGCAATACACATGTTTATGCCTTGAGATAAAACATCATAAACGTCAAAATTCTGTTTCGTGTTAATATACTCGTAGGTCGGGTGTCGACGTCACTTCGAACTCTTGACGTTCGCGCGTCTCCCGACAGGCTTGATGTCGTGATGATGTGGTAGTTTTGTCACATCCACCAATTTCTTCATTTAGCCCCGCCGTACAGAGGAAGTATTGAGCAATACACATGTTTATGCCTTGAGATAAAACATCATACAGAGGTTAAAAAGTATCAACTTTATAATAGACTACAAGTAGCTGTCTGAACGCTTTACTTTATCTTAATCGTGATTTTCATATCCTGAGGCGTCAGCTGGTCTAAAATGGCAATGGACAGATTGTGGAACATCTCCTCTGACAACAAGTGCCTCCACTTCTTCTTTTTTTCCTCTCTTCTTTTTCTTCTTCCTTCTTTATTTCCTTCTCCTCATTCTTATCATATGCTTTCTCCAACCTCTTCTGATTTGAGATGGTCTATTGCGGACCGGATTTGAAGTTACATAGTTTTGGAGTATTTTGGACCCTGTATAGTCTAATGCTCCCTATCCGTTTAGGTTTCACAAATTCGGACAAATTTATTTTAGGAACCTATAGGTACATATCATGCGTTGAAAACGCCAACTTTCTGAATCAAAACCTGTCTAATAGTGTATGTAGCTCTGGAGGTACAAAAAAGACGTTCCTTAACTTTAACCCCTATTTCAAGGACTTAAGATACCTACATGGTATATATAGTGCTTAGTGCAGTGCCCTAAATCACCAAAGTATGGAAAAGTATCTTACAAGTGCAATAGCCAATGGAAAAGCAGAATTTTGAATTTGGACGAATCATAATTCTCTTCATCTCCTCAATTTGAGAGCTTAGATTGTCATTTCTTCTTCTACTTCTTTCTCCTTCTCCTCCTCGTCCTCCTCCTTCTCCTATTTCTCTTCTTTTTACTTTTTCCCATTCCAGATTTCTTTTTTTAATCTTTAGATTATTTGATGCGTGACATTTAACTTTTGAGTATCTTGTATGTTGTTTTTGTTATAATCTGCTTCTCCTTCTCATTTTTCATGATGGATGAAATACTTGCAACAATGACAATGTTCTTGTATGAGAGACATCACATTGGTGTTATTGTCTCAATGTTTTTCCTTAGAAAAGCAGAGTTACTTACTTCTTCAGAATATTTTGGTAATTCTTGGCTGGGGGGCGACCAGCTTAGTCTGGCTGGGGACTCTAAAGAGGGAGTATACCAGCCTGAAATTTCCCTTACTAAAGAAATAGCAAAGGGTGTGTGCGAAGGGCATCCACTCTTGAACGTTGCAGTTGGTGTTATTGTCTCAATCTTCTTACTTAGAAAGGCAGAGTTACTTACTTCTTCAGAATATTTTGGTAATTCTTGGCTAAGGGGCGACCAGCTTAGTCTGGCTGGGGACTTTAAAGAGCTATAGGGAGTACCTATATCAGCCTGAAATTTCCCTTACTAAAGAAATAGCAAAGGTTGTGTGCGAAGGGCATCCACTCTTGAACGTTGTAGCCAAAACCATATGTGAATCATATCAAAATATGTAAATACTTTTCCATACTTTGGTGATTTAGGGCACAGGTTATTTGGTAGGTAGGTATGTATTATGTACCTATTGAGATTTTCATCCAAACACCTAGGGATTTGTTTCTTTATTTTCAATATTGGTTCTGCACACACACCAGTTAAAGTTTACACTAGAAAACAATAAAACTTCTAAAAACAGCGATAAATTCTCCCAGACATTCCGTCCCTTATGAGGTTTTTCCCTCGTTTTTAGGGACGCAGGACATTTTCGCCTACATGGTATGAAGTATTTCATTCCTGCTGCTGAACATTGGTATTGCTAATTTGTTATTTGATACATTTCTCTGGATGCAATGCTGATGGGGTTCTCTAGGCAGTGGTGGAGAGTAGATATCGATTTCCACTTTAGTACTCCAGTCACAGTGCTGGTTACAGAGGAGTCAACATATTCTTACTGGCGATGACGATTGAATGGAAGTATTGACATCCACACCTCAAATCCCCTTATGAGGTTTTTCCCTTGTTTTTGGGGACGCAGGACATTTTCGCCTACATGGGATGAAGTATTTCATTCCTGCTGCTGAACATTACTATTGCTAATTTGTTATTTGATACATTTCTCTGGATGCAATGCTGGGGTTCTCTAGGCAGTGCTGGAGGGTGGAGATCGATTTCCACTTTAGTACTCCAGGCCTCCAGTCCCAGTGCTGGTTACAGGGGAGTCAACATATTCTTACTGGCGATGACGATTAAATGGAAGTATTGACATCCACACCTCAAATCACAGATTGCTCACTACCATCTAATCGTCGGTTGTCTGTTTTCATAACTTTGGCAATTGACTGGCAATAAACACATTAGAGTCAGGTTGATGGGAGTTGTTGATTTTTCTCTCGTGTTATTTTCCTGTTTGTTAGTTTTATTTGAACAAATTCACAGCTAAAGCTGTAGTTTTATTTTACAAGAATATTAAAACACGTAATGTTGTTAGTTTTGTTATGTGTTTGTACAATGATATGAGTATGTGTTTTGTGCTTGTGTGTTCTTTGAGTTTTAATCGGTTGTTCGATGGGATTTTCCTTTAGTTTTTCTTTCGATAGGTGTTTTCTCCTTTTCAGCTGATTTGACTGTCGGTCGTCTTTACGGGTTACCTATTCATAAGTACATATAGATAGTTAGCTAGGGTAAGTGTACCATTTATTCGCCCACCTAAAAAACGTACTATTTATTGGCCCACCTGTACCATACGCCACATAAGTCTGAACTGGTTTGGCAATTGGCATTTTGATTTCGATCTTTCATTGAACGCACTATGGCTGGAATAAGTGTAACGGGATTCGATTTTTACTAGCATAGAAATCTGGCACCTACATTCATCTGTCCAATTCGTTAACCCATTGACCCAAAAAATCACCGGACAGGCCCTGTTAATTAACCCATTTACACCACTGGGGTCCATGCAGGTCTAACTGAAGTATGTAACTCGTCAACCATTCAAAGATATAGCAGTGAATGTGTTAACAGTTAAAGCAAGAGCTACATGTGTACATATTTACACAGGGCGTACTGTTTGTATGTTTATCTAAACTTACCTCTAACTTACCAACAAGAACTTTTTGATGTCTTTTTCTTCTCTTGAACATTTATTTTCTGCTTTTGTACACCAGCAAAATGACATATCAGTAGGTTTCATGATTTATTTACAACTCAGGCAAGATTACCTACCAAGATATATCAGGGGCTAGGGGATTTTCTTTTGGTTGCATACCATGATACTTTGTTTACCGATAATTCTTTTGGTTCCATGCCTATTTATTGTAACAAAAAGAATACTTTATAGTTTATAGCAAGGGACTTTATATTTACAATTTTTTCAAAGTACCTACTTATTCTTTCGGGAAATCCCGACCTCCTAATTCTCTTCATCTCCTCAATTTGAGAGCTTAGATTGTCATTTCTTCTTCTACTTCTTTCTCCTTCTCTTCCTCTTCCTTCTCCTCCTCGTCCTCCTCCTTCTCCTATTTCTCTTCTTTTTACTTTTTCTCATTCCAGATTTCTTTTTTTAATCTTTAGATTATTTGATGCGTGACATTTAACTTTTGAGTATCTTGTATGTTGTTTTTGTTATAATCATTTTACAATCCTGATTCCTGATTAATTATTCACTATGCTCGTCTCCATCTGTTTTGACCTTTGTAACCTCTTCAGTTCTCAACAGCACCAACTGTTGCCTCGGCCTCAGTAGAAAACTTTCGAGTATCTGCCTTGCAACCGCTAGATCGCGGGTTCAAACACAGGGCGAATTTTATCCTAAACAGATAAGCTTCGTTCTCGGAACGGCTGGCTTTCTCCTTTTATGTCTTCCTTCTCTCTTTACATTCGGGACGAATAGACCTTAGCAAGTACAGTTCCCTCTGTCAAACCTCTTGAAAGAAGCTCATCCCTAAGAGAAATTTAGCTAAAAATCCAGATTACCTAAGCAGTTTCCTTCACATCCCTTTACTCTGACAGCATTTTTTTCTGAATGTCTTGCTAAAAGTTAGCGATAACTCTGATGTAAATGTGTGGGCCGTGTGCTGGGGCCTAGATAATTCTGATGTAAAGGGACCAGAAGAGGAAGAAATGTTATGAAAATATACAAGACATTGGGGAGGAGGCCAAACCCTGACATGTGTGTGTTGAGCTCTATTTGTTAGGTACCTACCTGATACTCAAATGTAAAACAATCGTCTCTTCCCACCTAACGAAGTGACATCGAAAAGTGTCAAAGTAATAACAAAGGAAAAGGAGAACACTAAAGACCATTTTTTCAATGAGTTTAAATTGAATTCATAAATACCGACAAACCTCAAAACTCTGTTTCGTATTCATTATTATTAGTTGGGTGTCATCGTCTCCTAGCACTCCTGATGATGTGGTAGTTTTGTCACATCCACCAATTTCTTCACTCAACCCCACAATACAGAGGAAGTATTGAGCGATTTCACTTGCCTTTGAGATAAAACATCATACAGAGGTTAAAAAGTATCAACTTTATAATGGACTTCGAGTAGCTGTCTGAACGCTTTACTTTATCTTATCGTGATTTTCGTATCCTCAGGCATCAGCTGGTCTTGAATGGTATGGACAGATTGTGAAACATATCCTCTGACAACAAGTGCCTCCACTTCTTCTTCTTTTTTTCCTCTCTTCTTTTTCTTCTTCCTTCTTTATTTCCTTCTCCTCATTCTTATCATATGCTTTCTCCAACCTCTTCTTCTTACTTGTTGATAGGTACCGTTCCTATCTATCAGGCCACGCAAATTTTCAGTCAAGTACACTCACCATATTCTCACTGGCGATCAAATGGGAGTATTCAAATGTGATATTCAAGTCACAGTACTTTTCCTCCTATCTATCTAATTTCCTGTAAAATATCTCAAAAGTGGAAAAAATGTATGGGCATGTGCTGAGCTGGTTGAGAGTGAGGACTGAGTTCTCAATTCTGAAAGCTGTCTCATTAAGATTATGAGGAACAAGGCAGATTGTTAAGCCTTATGCTTTTGATGATGGAGCTGGCTTGAAGTATATTGATGATTGAAAAAAAAAAAACTTCCTATTCAAAAAAAAAATAAAAAAAAATATTTGACCGTTCATTGAGTGTACTGTCACTGATGGTATGTGTAGCCTTTAACCTGAACGGATAACCTGAACGGATATCGGCCTGCTGTACCAGTGCTATGTTTGGATATCGAACATTCTTGTACATTTTTCACACAACTGGAGGTACAAATACCTAATTAAAAAAATTGATCTTGATTTTCCAGATAAGCATTCCTATACATCATAGTCGTTCGCATCCCTGATCTTAGTCTTTCCAAAATCATAACAGATTTATGAGGAATTGTAAATCTGTCATTCTATCTACCTCATCTTCTTCTTCTCCTTATTTTTCTCAGCATTCTTCTTTTTCCACATGTACTTTTTCCTTCTCAAACTCTTCTTTGCTTCTTCACTATCCTCCTCCATTTCTCTTCTCCTCCTCCTCCTCCTAATTACGGATATCGGCCTGCTGTACCAGTGCTATGTTTGGATATCGAACATTCTTGTACATTTTTCACACAACTGTGGAGGTACAAATACCTAATTTAAAAAAGTGATCTTGATTTTCCAGATAAGCATTCCTATACAATATACATCATAGTCGTTCGCATCCCTGATCTTAGTCTTTCCAAAATCATAACAGATTTATGAGGAATTGTAAATCTGTCATTCTATCTTCCGTCAGATTCAATAAAAATTAAAAACCCAAGTCTTCAATTTATGCCTTTGTGAATATTTTTTTCTGAAATCATTAAGCAAGTCATTCTCCATCCAACCCCTCATTCCTACCTCCTAGATCTCAGATCCAAGTCTCCTGTAATTTCCTCCGCGTTTCCCGACAGGCTTGATGTCTTGATGATGTGGTAGTTTTGTCATTGTCACATCCACCAATTTCTTCATTCAACCCCGCATTACAGAGGAAGTATTGAGCGATTTCACTTGCCTTTGAGATAAAACATCATAAAGAGGTTAAAAAGTATCAACTTTATAATAGGCTACAAGTAGCTGTCTGAACGCTTTACTTTATCTTATCGTGATTTTCATATCCTGAGGCATCAGCAGCATCACAGCTGGTCTTGAATGGCAATGGACAGATTATGAAACACATCTCCTCTGACAACAAGTGCCTCCACTTCTTCTTCTTTTTTTCCTCCCTTCTTTTTCTTCTTCCTTCTTTATTTCCTTCTCCTCATTCTTATCATATGCTTTCTCCAACCTCTTCTTCTGCCAGTACCTCCATCTAATCAGAGCAAAATGCAAGTGTTGAGAAAAGAGCTGATCATCCAGAATCGCTTTCTAACCATGAAAATCGTAGTCTCGTATTAGATATCGAACAGTTGAGGAAATCGAATCACTAATTCAACCAAACTCTACCATTTTAACTAGACCTTCAACGGTGGCCTTTAATACGGTTTTTCAGAAGAAGGTTTTCAAGAGAATCGCGACAATATTCCAATTCCATGATGCACCTCAGAATCGCTTTCTAACCATGAAAATCGTAGTCTCGTATTAGATATTAAATAGTTGAGGAAATCGAATCACTTATTTAACCAATCTCTACCATTTTAACTGGACCTTCAACGGTGTCCTTTCATACGGTTTTTCAGAAAAAAAAAAAGTTTTCAAGAGAATCGCGACAATATTCAAATTCCATGATGCACCCTGTAACAGAGTACAAAAAATACAATAATAGAAGGGAGATTATGCTTTTTATATAAAATAAATTCCCTACTACCAGAATCGCTTTCTAATCATGAAAATCGTAGTCTCGTATTAGATATCAAACAGTTGAGGAAATCGAATCACTAATTCAACCAAACTCTACCATTTTAACTGGACCTTCAACGGTGTCCTTTAATACGGTTTTTCAGAAGAAGGTTTTCAAGAGAATCGCGACAATATTCCAATTCCATGATGCACCCTGTAACAGAGTACAAAAAATACAATAATAGAAGGGAGATTATGCTTTTTATATAAAATAAATTCCCTACTAATCCTGTTAAGCTAACATGTTTACCCTCTGGCCACCCAAATGACACTTTCATGACACCTTGTTAAACAATTATGGGTGGGTAGAGCCTCTAGCTGTGGGGGATGGTGACGGATCCCTTACAATCTTCGTGTTGGGTTTCATTTTCATCTTGGGCGATATCTTTGATTTTCTTTCACAAACAACCGAATCAAACGAATCTTTTGTTGGGGGCAACCATTTTGGATAAATATATTGATACACCTTGGAGCATTCTGCGATGTTCGGGGAGGCAGACATTGCGAATTTCGAAATTGTAGAAGATACTCGTATTTCGATTGTTGGACGTAAGAAAATACTCGTACCAAGTTTATCTGATGGATATGTTGCTATTTGCTAAGAAAGTACGCCTGTTTAAGATACGTTTTGCTGTGGACAATTTTATTATTCTATGATAGTTTGATATAATCGTTCAAAAGTAGCAGTAGTAACGTTTTTGTAATATTTGCACTGTTGTTATTTTACAGTAACTCTACTAACAGTTCCCAGTTTTGTTATTTTTGTTCATACTATCAGCAGATAATATGAGTAAGTACACAACATAATGGTTCTGATTGTGCCATTGAAAAAGGAGGAGCCCATCTTTCGCAGAGGACTCAAACAAACTTGTCGCTTACATTAATTTGATCACTGTTCTGAACGAGAACAAACGTGGAATCTAAGGAGGCGTTCCAGGCATAATCATGATCATCCCTCCCTTCATTCCACTGATTTCACTCCTTAAACATCTTGTCTTCTGAATGTTTTGTGTTTGTGTTTATCTATTGACGCGGTAAACACTCTCCTCAATGTGTTTGATGAATTCCTGGGAGTGTCTCTCACGTCAAGTTGTATGTCATCGGCAATTTTTAACAAATTCAGAGCGTTTTGAGGCACTCCCACTTTGATGAGGCATTTCCTGAACCCTATTATTGCTGATCACTTACTGGATTCCTGACCTAACATGATGTTTTATCCTATTATTTCCTGATTGTATACTTGTAAGTTGTAATGGGCACAATAGGTGACAATTACTCCATCTGTCCTCGTATAATCGTCAACATGATTACTACCTAGTCTTCCTTATGGTGAAAATCTGGCAATCCTGTGCTGTGATATCAAGGGTGAAATCAGAACTGACGTTTCGTTTGAATTCGGTCTTCGATTTGGATTTTCCTGTTTCTAGATGGCCTTGACAGAATTTGATGATCAAGAATAGCGATGAGAGTACACTAATCAAAAATGATATAATCGGGCATGCAGAAAAAGAAAACGAAAGAGTGAATGAAAAGAAGATACCTACTGAAAGTCAAACATTACTCGTAACAAAAACAACAACAACAACACCAAGTTATAGAAGAAGAAGAAGAAGAAGAAGAAGAAGAAGAAGAAGAAGAAGAAGAAGAAGAAGAAGAAGAAGAAAAAACAACAACAACAACAACAACAACAATAACAAGTTAGGAACAACAACAAATCTTGAGGGTTTATCTAGGATTGACTTTGTAATCCTAGATGTCAAGCAAGTGTAGATCTGGGGTGGGGGGACATGAAAGGGGTAACTTTCTATTGAATGATTCAGTAGGGGGAGATAGAACCCTCTTAACACTTTCCAAGTCTTCTGGCCCGCACTCAAAACTCAACAACAGGATTTCCAATATTGGGAATTTTTAGTTCTATTTCGAGGTCAAAAGCAGATTTTGCCAGCTTAATTAGAAGATTTTGCCAGCTTAATTATCTTAGAGGGTAGCGCTCTTGCCTTCTAAGAGCTAGACAGCGGTTTCGATTCCCGCTCGGGGCGAGCTTTATCCGAAACTGATGAAGTTCGTTCGCGAAACAGCTGACTTTCTCCTCTCTTGTCCTTCTCTCTTCGATTTCGGGACGATGAGACCTTCTTTGTTGGTAGGTACTTGTTACAGTTCCCTCCATCAAACTTTTTTTTCAACTGAGCTTTTTGGAAGAAAATTGAAAAGGTTCTTCTGAGCAATGAGAATGAACATAATTATGAAAGTGCTTCATAGATAACGAGAAGTCTAATGATATTATAAATCTCATACTGTAAGTTAAGTTCTGTGAAGATATCAAATTTCAGCACTGAAAAGGTTAATCAAAAGGACAGATGCGCGAATATTCTGCTTTTCTTTTAACCCCTTGTGTTACCTCATTAATTATTTTTAATAGTTAATTGTTTTAATTGTCCATATCGAAAAAAGAATATTATGTTTCATATTAACATGATGTTTTATCCTATTATTTCTTGATTGTATACTTGTAAGTTGTAATGGGCACAATAGGTGACAATTACACCATCTGTCCTCGTATAATCGTCAACTTGATTACTGTTCTTCCTTATGGTAGTTATATGGTGAAAATCTGGCAATCCTGTGCTGTGATATCAAGGGTGAAACCAGAACTGACGTTTCGTTTGAATTCGGTCTTCGATTTGAATTTTCCTGTTTCCAAATGGCCTTGACAGAATTTGATGACAAAGAATAGCGATGAGAGTACACTAATCAAAAATGATATAATCGGACATGCAGAAAAAGAAAACAAAAGAGTGAATGAAAAGAAGATACCTACTGAAAGTCAAACATTACTCGTAACAAAAACAACAACAACAACAACACCAAGTTAGAAGAAGAAAAAAAAAACTACAACAACAAGTTAGGAACAACAACAAATCTTGAGGGTTTATCTAGGATTGACTTTGTAATCCTAGATGTCAAACAAGTGTACATCTGGGGTGGGGGGACATGAAAGGGGTAACTTTCTATTGAATGATTCAGTAGGGGGGGATAGAACTCTCTTAACCCTTTCCAAGTCTTCTGACCCGCACTCAAAACTCAACAACAGGATTTCCACAATATTGGGAATTTTTAGTTCTATTTCGAGGTAGAAAGCAGATTTTGCCAGCCTAATTATCTTGGAGGGTAGCGCTCTTGCTTTCTAAGAGCTAGACAGTGGTTTCGATTCCCGCTCGGGGCGAGCTTTATCCGAAACTGATGAAGTTCGTTCGCGAAACAGCTGACTTTCTCCTCTCTTATCTTTCTCTCTTCGATTTCGGGACGATGAGACCTCCTTTGGTAGGTACTTGTTACAGTTCCCTCTATCAAACTTTTTTTTTTCAACTGAGCTTTTTCGAAGAAAATTGAAAAGGTTCTTCTGAGCAATGAGAATGAACATAATTATGAAAGTGCTTCATAGATAACGAGAAGTCTAATGATATTAGGTTACGAAAAGGAAATTGAATTGTACACAGTAGCTATAGTAAGTAATTATGTAATTTTAGTTGTTAGGACGTAGGACTTCGGCTCTGAAGGTTTATGGTTCGAGTTAACTTCGGCTCTGAAGGTTTGTGGTTCGAGTTAACTTCGGCTCTGAAGGTTTGTGGTTCGAGTTAACTTCGGCTCTGAAGGTTTATGGTTCGAGTTAAAATATTGTGTAAGTCATAAAATTTAGCGAGGTCTACCTACAACTGTCCTACTACTTCGAGTCGACACTGTTGAGATAAAGGGACTGACTATGTCCTAATTCGACAGTCTAAAATCTAAATAAAGCACTAATACTAATATACATTCGGAGATCTTCATTTACGATATTATTTCCTGCCTGAAGTGAAATATTCCTTCAAAGGTGCAGATCGCAGTCACGTCAGTTTTAGCCACCATCACTGACAATATCATCGCATCAAAGTCCAGACTCTTTATCCTCCTCATGTCAGAACTTTTTTTCAGGAAATGGCCACTTTCAACTTAAAATCTATAGATAGGTAGGTAGTTCAAAAACTTCAGTTTACTTTACAATGACGCCAATTTGGAAAGGGGGAAAAGAGGTACACCTTCCTTCCTTTTCCCTCTCTTCCTCATTCTTTTCCTTCTCTTCTTTCATCTCCTCTTCCCTCTCCTCCTCATTCTTTTCCTTCTCACGTGGAAAGTTGTCACTTGGAATTGAGCCCCATCTCATTGCTTCATGTATTGCTCCTTACATTATTTATTATTATTATTTTTTTTTTTTTTTTTTTTTTTTTTTCAATAAAAAAGATTTGAAGTTACATGGTTTTGGAGTATTTTGGACCGTTTAAAGTCTGATGCTCTCTATCCGTTTAGGTCTCACAAATTCGGACAAATTTATTTTAGGAACCTGTAATAGGTACATATCATGCGTTGAAAACGCCAACTTTCTGAATCAAAACCTGTCTAGGGTGTGTAGCTCTGGAGTTAGAAAAAAGACGTTCCTTAATTTTAATCCCTATTTCAAAGACTAAGATACCTACATGGTAGTGCTTAGTGCAGGTTATTTGGTAGGTAGGTATGTATTATGTACCTATTGAGATTTTCATCCAAACACCTAGGGATTTGCTTTCTTTATTATAAATATTGGTTCTACACACACACACACACACACACACACACACACCAGTTAAAGTTTACACTAGAAAACAATAAAACTTCTAAAAACAGCGATAAATTCTCCCGGACATTTCGTCCCTTATGAGGTTTTTCCCTTGTTTTTGGGGACGCAGGACATTTTCGCCTACATGGGATGAAGTATTGCTGCTGAACATTGCTATTCCTAATTTGTTATTTGATACATTTCTCTGGATGCAATGCTGGGGTTCTCTAGGCAGTGGTGGAGGGTAGAGCTCGATTTCCACTTTAGTGCCCCAGTCACAGTGCTGGTTACAGAGGAGTCAACATATTCTTACTGGCGATGACGATTGAATGGAAGTATTGACATCCACACCTCAAATCACAGATTGCTCACTACCATCTAATCGTCGGTTGTCTGTTTTCATAACTTTGGCAATTCTCTCATTTTTCATGATGGATGAAATACTTGCAACAATGACAATGTTCTTGTATGAGAGACATCACTGGTGTTATTGTCTCAATCTTCTTCCTTAGAAATGCAGAGTTACTTATACTTCTTCAGAATATTTTGGTAATTCTTGCCTGGGGGGGCGACCAGCTTAGTCTGGCTGGAGACTTTAAAGAGGGAGTATACCAGCCTGAAAGTTCCCTTACTAAAGAAAGAGCAAAGGTTGTGTGCGAAGGGTATCCACTCTTGAACGTTGTAGCCAAAACCATATGTCAGCCTAAAAGCAATCACCCCAGGGCTGATTGAGAGGCTAACGAAAAACGCCGACCCCGACAACATTTTAAAAGAAGTCCCTAATCCTCTTCTGAACCGAATTAACCAATATAAAACGAACTTCCAGAATTTGTCAATCTCCTTCCCCACTGATGGATTCTTCCGAATCACCATCAATCATGAGCACTTTTCATTCCCATTGTTACTCCCGGGTAAATTATATTGTTTATATTGTTTGATATCAACAAAAATCCTCCCTGATCACAATTGGTTCATTTTTTCCACTATCAACCAGTCCTACCACACAGGTGATCTAGAGTCAAATGTCGATGTCCAATTGTCCATTCCATTCCGATTAGTCGTCTATTAATCGACCTAGGTATAGGTATGGGTAAAAAAAATGTAGTTATGTGCCAACATAATTTACAGGAATAAACATTGCTAGCCTGAATTTCCAGATTCCCCCCAACCCAAATTATAAAATTAGATATTTGACAGTCTTTTGCCACCCCGAAAAGTTCGGATGCTCCGTCTTAATATCACAATGATGAATGAGATGTCCACATCTATAAATAAAAATATTCCAACTTATTATCCTGAAAAAAAAAACTTTCAAATTAGAATCATGCAATGCCCCTTCTCCACCTCAAAAAGTTCTAAACACAAAAAAGTAGCTACCCCCCCAATTTTTGAGCCATTTTTTAAAAAAAGTTAGTTAATTTTTCTAACGCACTACAGTAAAAAATTAACCCAATTTTGCACATTTGTGCTTTACCAAATCTCTGGAAAATCTTACTTCACTTCCAAATTCATATACCAAGGTACAACAATATTGCTCGTATTGGTAAATTTTCAGAAAAAAAGTAGATCTAAAATAAATACCTACCTAAATAAAAAAAAATCTCAGTTTTTTCCAACATGTTTGTTATTCATGTCCAACCCCCCACCACCGTATAATTACAATATAGACATACAAGCACAGGTCCCTTCCATACATATAGCACAGTTGGGCCCTCAGTCATGCTCGGGTGATTACAAGGGCCCCATCAATTATAGACTTATTGTTGCGATGTGCAGGTTTTTTTAAGTGTTTTTTGCTCCTGATGGCCAAGGATATCGCAAAAAAAATAAGGTTTGACATTTTGAGTACATGGTGTTTCCTCATAGACATCAAACATCTGTGGTGTGAAATGATTGAGTTTTGTGGTGGTTCTTGGGTTATCCTTCTTTTCCCTTTGATTTTGGGACGATAAGACATATGAATAGTAACACAATCGCATCTTTCCGACTTGATGACGTAGCATGTAGAAGTAACAAAGCAAAAAGGGCACACTAAAGACCATTAATTAAAGTAAATTAATACATTTAATACCAAAAACGTCAAATTTCTGTTTCTGAAGTTCTTGTCCAGCTATTCTGTACTTAAATTTTATTTTGGTTTTGGAACGTGTGAAAGTCATTATTTCACATTTTTTTATATTGAAGGAAAGACCGTTATTACATGCCCATTGTTGGACTGAGTTTATATCTTTTTGCAATAATTCACAGTCTCCTTTATTCGTAATCGTTTTATAGATTTTTAAGTCATCGGCAAAGATAAGGAATTTAGAATATTTCAATTGGCTTTTTATTCTATTCATTATAACTATAGCAAAGAGACTACTAAGTTTACTACCTTGTGGTATCCCAGAGGATGGGAAGAATGGTTTCGAAATGGAGTTTCCGTATTTAACTATATTCTCTCTATTTGTTAGGTATGTATAAAAAAATTTTATCATATTTTCGGAAAAGCCAAAGATTTTCATGGATCCTAGTAAGGTGTGGGTCTGAATTTTATCGAAAAATTTTTCAAGGTCAGTGTATATGACATCAAGCTGACGGTTTTTATTAAATGTTTCTGTTATTTCGTTTTGTAGCAGAAGTAAGTTGGTATCAATTGATCTTCTTTTAATGAATCCATGTTGTTCAGGTGTAATGTTGTGCATAAGTTCAGAACTTATTTTTTTGTAAACTATGCTTTCGAAAATTTAAAAGAAGTCCCTAATCCTCTTCTGAACCGAATTAACCAATATAAAAGGAACTTCCAGAATTTGTCAATCTCCTTCCCCGCTGATGGATTCTTCCGAATCTCCATCAATCATGAGCACTTTTCATTTCCATTGTTACTCCCGGGTAAATTATATTGTTTATATCAACAAAAATCCTCCCTGATCACAATTGGTTCATTTTTTCCAATTTGCTTCCTTTTCAAATATTTATTCAAATTTCCGTGTTTGTCTACTCTCTCGTTCTCTCCCCCCTCTACTTTTTTTTTTACTTCTTGAATTATGTATATACCTACAAATAAATGAATTATGACGTAACATATGTGATATACTTGAACCCCCCTCCCCTCCCTTATGTATCTCCTGGGGGCTAAGTTCTACTTTTTATTTCATTATGTCGCTGCCCAACACATGTAAGAGGTGAACTGTATAGATAAGGAAAAAGAAGGAATGAATCAATAATCGTCTCCCGTACCTACCCAGTAACATTCCAGTTCAAATGGTAAAAATGTACTTTTTTAGAGGTTTGATAGAGGGAACTGTAAGGCCTTATCGTCCCGAAACTGAAAAGAGAAGGAAGGCATCCCGGAATCGAAGAGAGAAAAAGATTAAAAGAAATCCAGCCTTTCCGAGAACGAAAACTTCATCTATGGAGGATAAAATCTCCCCCGGGCGGGATTCGAGCCTGCGACCTAGGTTCTGCAAGGCAAACGAGCTACCCACCAAGTAAACTAGGCAAAATGTACTTTAGTACAGCAAGGAGATCTACAAATCCAATTGAAGCGGACAAACTAACTGGATTGAAAAATGTTACTGGACGTCACATCAGTGATGTTACACGGGATTAGTAGATGGACTGCCTATATACTGCCCTCGTGTTGGCAATCAATTGCTGTGGGTAATAAGTCGTGCAACTGCAGATTTTCCATGTTCTTTCCGATCCACCTCTTCTAATCTATGCCTTCAAATACCTCCTCCAATATTATATCCATCTCACCCTATGTACAATCCCCTCCATTCTTCTCTTCCGTTCACTTCACACATCCAATGTTCATAAGGTCGCACGCGAATGCATTCGTTTTCAAATTATAATCAAGTAGCATCAATCATGAGCACTTTTCATTTCCATTGTTACTCCCGGGTAAATTATATTGTTTATATTGTTTGATATCAACAAAAATCCTCCCTGATCACAATTGGTTCATTTTTTCCAATTTGCTTCCTTTTCAAATATTTATTCAAATTTCCGTGTTTGTCTACTCTCTCGTTCTCTCCCCCCTCTAACTTTTTTTTACTTCTTGAATTATGTATATACCTACAAATAAATGAATTATGACGTAACATATGTGATATACTTGAACCCCCCTCCCCTCCCTTATGTATCTCCTGGGGGCTAAGTTCTACTTTTTATTTCATTATGTCGCTGCCCAACACATGTAAGAGGTGAACTGTATAGATAAGGAAAAAGAAGGAATGAATCAATAATCGTCTCCCGTACCCAGTAACATTCCAGTTCAAATGGTAAAAAATGTACTTTTTTAGAGGTTTGATAGAGGGAACTGTAAGGCCTTATCGTCCCGAAACTGAAAAGAGAAGGAAGACATCCCGGAATCGAAGAGAGAAGAAGGTTAAAAGAAATCCAGCCTTTCCGAGAACGAAAACTTAATCTATGGAGGATAAATCTCCCCCGGGCGGGATTCGAGCCTGCGACCTAGGTTCTGCAAAGCAAACGCTCTACCCACCAAGTAAACTAGGCTGGCAAAATGTACTTTAGTACAGCAAGGAGATCTACAAATCCAATTGAAGCGGACAAACTAACTGGATTGGAAAATGTTACAGGACGTCACATCAGTGATGTTACATGGGATTAGTTGATGGACTGCCTATACTGCCCTCGTGTTGGCAATCAATTTGGCTGTGGGTAATAAGTCGTGCAACTGCAGATTTTCCATGTTCTTTCCCATCCACCTCTTCTAATCTATGTCTTCAAATACCTCCTCCAATATTATATCCATCTCACCCTATGTACAATCCCTTCCATTCTTCTCTTCCGTTCACTGCACACATCCAATGTTCATAAGGTCGCACGCGAATGCATTCGTTTTCAAATTATAATCAAGTAGGATAAAATTACCACTGTATTTCTTTTGTTATAATTGAAGGGCTCATGCCCACATTGAAGTTTCGTATAGACCCGCCGAACGCATCATCAGGAAAATCGTATCTTGTTTCAGCCACCTGCTACGAAGCAGAAGAAAGCAATTTGTTTGTTGATTTTTATTTTTTTTACAATGCGTCCTGGGGTGACAATTGAAAATAATGATAGTATTCATTATGTGTATCAAAAGCACCCAATGTCTATTGCACTTGTATTGGAAACTTGATTATTTCGACTATCCTCTTTTTAACACTTGGACTTTATTAATGGCCCTCTGCTCCTTATGTTATCTGTAATTTATTGCACTTCACTCCATATCTATTTAGCATTACAAGTTGTTAGTACTTGAGTAAAAGTGTACGAATACTTACAACCTTACTTGTTGATAGGTACCGTTCCTATCTATCAGGCCACGCAAATTTTCAGTCAAGTACACTCACCATATTCTCACTGGCGATCAAAGTCTGTAATTTATTGCACTTCACTCCATATCTATTTAGCTATACAAGTTGTTAGTACTTAGGCACAAGTGTACGAATACCTACGAAATTAAGTGTTCAGGTTCATGTTCATGTGTACTAGGTATCCTATCTTTCTCATTTTCTAAATCCTAGTCTAGTGCAGGCCCCACTCTAGTCAATTAGAATAGGTAGTCAAAATTTTCTCAAGTTGTGTTCTCACAAAGTCTACGGCCGCCCGGCCCGTTGACTTGGTGTAGACACACCTTTAGGCCGGGCACTCACGCTTCGATTGTCAGACAGACCTGTCAGACCGTCGCAACGTGTGTGGAGAGGTAAGCTTCCGACCACAATCTTCAGACCATCTGAGAGACCCGAAGTGTGAGTGGTCGGCCTTTGGTGGTGATCAAACAGGAGGAGGTATGTACTTCGTTCGTTTATTATTAACTGGAGTGTGACTTAGATTTTTAAGAATAATTTAAAATTTGATCTTGAATTTCCAGAAAAAAAATCCCAATACATCATGGTCGTAGGTGGGTATGTAGGTACATGATTTGAATCCCTGATCTTATTCTTTAAAAAATCCATAACAGTTTTATGAAAAATTGTAAATCTCTCATTCCATATTCCATCAGATTCAATAAAAACCCAAGTCTTCAATTTATGCCTTTGTGAATATTTCTGAAATCATTAAGCAAGTCATTCTCCATCCAACCCCTCATTCCTACCTCCTAGATCTCAGATCCAAGTCTCCTGTAATTTCCTCGTCAAATAACCTACAGGGTGACCCAACAACCACTCCATGAACAGTCCAACAGTGTTATCAGAGCAAAATGCAAGTGTTAAGAAAAGAGCTGATCATCCAGAATCCATCTAACCATGAAAATCGTAGTCTCGTATTAGATATCAAACAGTTGAGGAAATCGAATCACTAATTCAACCAAACTCTAACCATTTTGACTAGACCTTCAAAGGTGTCCTTTAATAGATACGGTTTTTCAGAAGAAGGTTTTCAAGAGAATCGCGACAATGTTCCAATTCCATGATGCACCCTGTAACAGAGTACAAAAAATACAGATAGTATGAAACTTTCCTCTGGGTTGATTTATTGCTAGAGGTGGTCACGTGTGTAAAGTCAAGGAGCTTGTTAAAGGTTTGAGGGTTAATAACAAATTTCCATGATGTAAAGGAAAAAGTTACAAGCGGTATGATAGAGGGAACTGTAACTGCTAAGGTCTTATCGTCCCGAAAGCGAAGAGAGAAGGAAGACAGAATAGGAGAAAGCCAGCCGTATTTGAGGGTTAACAACAAATTTCCATGATGTAAAGGAAAAAGAGTCAAGAGGTATGATAGAGGGAACTGTAACTGCTAAGGTCTTATCGTCCCGAAAGCGAAGAGAGAAGGAAGACAGAATAGGAGAAAGTCAGCCGCGATCCGAGAACGAATTTCATCTTTTTAGGATGAACCCCGGCCTGGAATCGAACGGGCGACCTAGTGCTTATCTACAAAGTATTAATTACCCTCCCTCCAAGATAACTATTCGGGCGTTTTTCTCTTCTAATTTTTAGAACTTGACCAAGAAGGACAGCAATGAGCAATCTGTAAAGCCAATACAACAAATGACCCGCACAAAGTCCACGAAATTTTCCACTCAACTCAAAGCCATGTTAATAAAGAGCAAATAAACAGCCAGTCGAAATAAAACTTTCAATTTTCCAAACCAACAACCCCCAACCACACAATCCTGGCGAAGTAAATTTCATTTCGGGGGAAATATTTATTCCTCCGAAAATAAATAAAAACACCTGCCAGCTTTCACAGGTAAAGTATTAAATCATAGGTACTTGTTCCATATTATATTTACCATCAGTTTATTTTATTTTGCTACATAAATTTTCGAGAGGACTGTTAAATTGTTCGCTGTATTTTGCACCTTCCATTTCCATGTTTTTCAAACTGTTTTTTATATTTTTTTGTGTATTGATAAGTTGTTGTTTTTGATTGAAGTGCTAATATTTTTTTGTTCGAGTTTTATTTTCAGTAGGTTTTTTCAAATGTTTTTTATACCTACTTTTTTTCCAGTTGAAATGACGTGACAAGGGATTTTTTTCTGTCAGCTGTCCATCTATTTTATTATTACATTACACTAATCCAAAACACCTCATTCAAACCAGTTCTTCTTTTTTGTCCTAAAGGTGCTGTTCTCATAGAGACGACACTACTTTCAACAAATAGGGGCAAAGAATCACAAGGCGATCTTAGATTGGACTTATAATATCATGTATCTAGATTCTAGTACCTACCTACCTATAATTATAATTAATTAAATTACAATAATATTTGCTTTCGTTTACATTACAGATTTCCGGTGGACTTGAGAACTTCAAACTCAAACCATGTTCCGATTATTGATCAAACGATGCTTCAAAACAAGCGCTCGCTTACTCGATGGTAAAAAAATCTTCACATTTCAAAATATTTTTCACACAGATATGATTGTAAGGAATATAAGTCTTCTTCTTCTTCTTCTTCTTCTTCTTCTTCTTCTTCTTCTTCTTCTTCTTCTTCTTCTTCTTCTTCTTCTTCTTCTTGAGGTGCCGTCTCCGTTCCGGAGGTTGGCAAACATCATGGTTATTCTACACGTTATCCATAACGTATAGAAGTATTAGATTGAGGTGCCGTCTCCGTTCCGGAGGTTGGCAAACATCATGGTTATTCTACACGTTATCCATAACGTATAGAAGTATTAGACCTTTTTCCGGTTCGGCGTTTTTCGTCAGCCTCTCAATAAGCCCTAGCTAGGGTGATTGCTTTGGGCTGAATTTTGGTTTTGGCCGCTATAGTTTGTACGGAATATACCTAGGTAATTATAATGAATTTTACTACCGGTAATAAGATGATTTGTTTCTTGTTTCAGAGGGACTTCCTCCTCCTCTGGTACATGCTACTGGATTGGAAAAGAGGGAAACGCTCGCCATGTTGGCAGGAAATGATGTAAGTAGCACATTATATTGGACATAAGTTGGATGGAAGAGCTTTGGTTGAGTGGAAGAGCTCACTGTATGAGAATCCAGCCATAAAGCCTTTAAAAAAATAATAATGGTCAGCTCCCATGGCGTAGTGGTCACTGCGCCCGCCTTGCACGCGGGAGACCCGGGTTCGATTCCCGGTGGGGTCAAGAAATTTGTATCATGCAAATGATTGATTCCGTGACTGGCTGTTGCGGGGCCCACTCAGCCTCGTGAGGAAAATGAGTAGCTATG
>NW_007380066.1:26687-31945 GCF_000475195.1 Diaphorina citri
TTGGAGGGGGGGGGGGGGTGAGGTAAGGGGTCACTTGTGTTAGGGGAAGGGGGCTAAGGCTTATTGGGCGCATTAGGGAGTGCATTGTTTGTTTTTGCTTTCAAGATGGTCTAGTTATGCCACCAGCAGCCAGCAGGATTATTATTCTCTTTTGATCCTTATAGTCAGCTCCTTCTGTTGGAGGAAAATGAAAAAAAAAAATAGACAAAAAAGAAGGAGAAGCAGACGAAGAGGAAGGAGAAGAAAGACAAAGAAGGAGAAGCAGACGAAGAGGAAGGAGAAGAAAGACAAAGAAGGAGAAGGCAGACGAAGAAGAAGGAGAAGAAAGAAAGAGAAGGAGAAGCAGACGAAGAAGAAGGAGAAGAAAGAAAAAGAAGGAGAAGCAGACGAAGAAGAAGGAGAAGAAAGAAAAAGAAGAAGAAGCAGACGAAGAAGAAGGAGAAGAAAGAAAAAGAAGGAGACAAAGGAAGAGGAAAACTACGACGTCGTCAAAGGAGACAAAGAAGGAAGAAGAGAAGAATGAGAGGGCGAAGATGAAGAAGAAGAAAGATAAGAAAAACAAGTTAGAGAGGAATGTAATATCGTTAGGTCCTGCATATCACATACACAAGGGGCTCCTAACCTTTAAAAGTTTTTGAATATTTCATACGGAAATGGTGTCGCTTTCTATTTGCATCACTGTTTTTTACGAGTTTCACATCTTGGTGTGACAGTGGGGAGGTTGTGGGTTCGAAGTTAATATTCATGTTTCATCTTATTATACAGATAAAGCGATAACAGTTGAAGAAAAAGGAGGAGAAGAAGGAGAAGACATTGTAATTGTGGGGTTGTAGGACGCCTAGTATTATTGGGAATGAATATGTTGTAAACTAACCTAGGTAGGTAAAATTCAAGGTAATTACCTACCTACATATGTTAAAAGGTAAGCAGTTTTACACAATGGCGATTATTTGTTACGTTTACCTATATTAGACAAAAGACATCCTAAGTATATTATTTCTTTATTATTATTAATATTTATTCCTCCTTCTCGTTCTCCTTTGTCTCCTCCTCCTACTCCCTCTTCTTTTCTTCTTTATCCTCCTCATCTTCCTGCTTTTCCCTCTCCTCTCTTCTTTTCTTCTTTATCCTCCTCATCTTCCTGCTTTTCCCTCTCCTTCCTGTTTTTTAGTCCGTCCTCCCTTTACTATTACAATAGTAATAAAAAGGTATAAGGGACGGACTATTGTATTCGCCTCGGTGTCTGTCAGGGAGGAGAAGACAATGTAATTGTGGGGTTGTAGGACGCCTAGTATTGTTGGGAATGAATATGTTGTAAACTAACCTAGGTAGGTAAAATTCAAGGTAATTACATATGTTAAAAGGTAAGCAGTTTTACACAATGGCGATTATTTGTTACGTTTACCTATATTAGACAATAGACATCCTATATTGTTTCTTACTTTTTACATTTTTTACTTACATTTTACACACATACACAACATTTTGCACCTATGTATATTCACAAATCATACCTCTCTGGGTAATAATTTACTTCTTGTATAATTGAATCTCACAAAACACCTGATGTGCAAAAAATAATAGCAACCGCGTTTTGACATAAAACTATGTATATACTTTGGCTTAAGCAACAAATTGCAATATGTGAGGTAATTAGGCGCTAAATAACAAACGCCTATAAATTTCCCACGAGAAAATAATAACACCGATCGAAAATAATAATAATATTGCTAACAAAATAATTGATGATACTAATAACAATAATTGATATTGCAAAAAATAGACGACGTTACACTGTGGCTGGGGCGGTAGAAAGGAGATAAGTTCTAATAATTGTTCATCATTTTTGTTTTAATGGGACTCCATAGACCTGTATGTACACCTGTTACCCACAGCTACCTCTGTGATGTAATGGGAGGAAGATAGGAGATTAATCAAATTTCCCGGGGAAAAATTACCTCTACACTTTGTCATGCTGGGAGAGGTATCGCACATTTATCGCACTACAAAGTGCTAGAACTCTCCAACAAATCTACATACAATCTACCTGAGTCATTCGATCAAAATTTCAAAACGCACATAAAATTGAAAACTCATTTTTCATATCTACGAAAATAACAACACGAAGAAATAGAGGAAAAACTAATTTCATTGTAGAAGAATCTAAGAAAGCAAAAACTTGGAACAAGGGTTCTACAAATCTACGTACAATCTACCTGAGTCATTCGATCAAAATTTCAAGACACACATAAAATTGAAAACTCATTTTTCATTTACGAAAATAACAACACGAAGAAATAGAGGAAAAACTAATTTCATTGTAGAAGAATCTAAGAAAGCAAAAACTTGGAACAAGGGTTCTCGGGGAAATAAAGGGAAGAAATAGATTTTTTTTTTTCAGCCGAAAAATTGAAAACAAAAAAATATTTGGAGCTAGGAAAGGGATATGAAGTCTTCCTCCTCTTCCTCTCCAATTCTCAATAATAACATGAGATACCGATAGTGCCCCCTTTGGCCTTTGTATGGGATGAAATCTAAGGAGTCCTTCAAAATACTATCTCAAATGCACAACAAGAATCAAGATTTTTGTACCTTGTACTGAAACCAAAACCCCAGGCCAACAGTCCCTTGTGAGAAGGCATTTGGGCAGGACACACAATTTGAGTTTTAATCTGGAGTAGGTACCCGAACCACAATATGAGGTAAACTCATTGGATTAAGTTCAAATTCTGCTTCAAGGGTTCTGATTTACGAAAACCTTTGTTTTGTGTTGAAGTCTCCCAAAGGTCCCAAGGTCTAGGAACAATCAATCATATTCCGGTGATAGTCAGTAGTCAATAATAACATGAGATACCGATAGTGCCCCTTTGGCCTTTGTATGGGATGAAATCTAAGGAGTCCTTCAAAATACTATCTCAAATGCACAACAAGAACCAAGATTTTTGTACCTTCTACTGAAACCAAAACCCCAGGCCAACAGTCAGGACACACAATTTGAGAAGGCATTTGGTCAGGACACACAATTTGAGTTTTAATCTGGAGTAGGTACCCGAACCACAATATGAGGTAAACTCATTGGATTAAGTTCAAATTCTGCTTGGCTCAAATACCTTTCTAATATTGTGTTTCACCTTACTCCTCTGATGAGGGACATACATACTACTTACAAGATGCTCAATTGGGCATGCTCCTAATATTGTGTTTCACCTTTCTTCTCTGATGAGATGAGAGACATATTACTACTTACAAGATGCTCAATGGAGGAGTTGCAAATGGGTAAAAATTTTAAATAAATGGTCGATTCCTATGTAAAAAGTTGGGAAAAATCCAAATCTGAGGTCAAAACTCCGAAAAAATAACTGTAAAAGGTCGAAAATTCATTTTTTTAATGAAAGAGTTCAAAGATTTGTGACGTCAGACTTAACGCAGTTGCTATTTTTGTCCGCTAGGTAGCGCCACTATGCAAGCGCGATTGTGTTTCACCTTACTCCTCTGATGAGAGACATACTACTACTTACAAGATGCTCAATTGGGCATGCTATACGAATACCTATATCCGGCAATAAGCAATATCTCATCTCCAAAAGAAGTAGCCATCTTTTTTCTTCTGAATTCTCCTCCAGTTCTGAATTTCCTCTCAAGATCGGGACATTTGATGTGACGTCATCGCCTACGGGAGCGTATGCCGTGACGTCAAAGTTCACGATTTACCGGCATTTTTGTTCGAGAGTTATGCTGGAACAAACAAACAAACAAACAAACCAGGTCTCGTTCCATCGCGTCCTCTGACTAGAAATCTGGCACAGCCTAAAGATTGAGACACACATAACCACACCGCGTCGTTCCAGAACAGCGTCCGCTACACGGACTACTATCGGTGACGATGGTAGGAGAACATACTTGGTCTCGTTCCGTTCCATCGCGTCCTCTGACTAGAAAACTAGAAATCTGGCACAGCCTAAAGATCGAGACACACATAACCACACCGCGTCGTTCCAGAACAGCGTCCGCTACACGGACTACTATCGGTGACGATGGTAGGAGAACATACTTGATACCGCTCTGAGCTACGGTCATGCAGAACAGGGAATGGAGCAGTTGCAATTGGGAAAATAATTATATTATTGATAAAAGGTCGATTCCTATACGTAAAAAGTTGTGAAAAAACCAAATCTGAGGTCAAAACTCCGAAAAAATAACTGTAAAAGGTCGGAAATTCAATTTTCATTTTCCGTTCTAATAAAAAAGTTCAATGAGTTGTGACGTCAGATTTCACGTCAAAATGCGCAGAAACGCTTGCGCACACAAACGAAGCGGGAGCGTATGCCGTGACGTCAAACTTCACGAATTAGCGGTATTTTTTAAATCGATTTATCTCGGGATCTAGAAGTCGTAGAAGAAAAAGAAAAATTCCGTTGGTCCTCATTTTTCCTGCTCGTATGCCGTGACGTCAAACTTAACGAATTACCGGTATTTTTTAAATCGATTTATCTCGGGATCTAGAAGTCGTAGAAGAAAAAGAAAAATTCCATTGGTCCTCATTTTTCCTGCTCTATGACTTTGAAACATCACCCAAGTAAGCGCAACTGATCTATTTTCGGTCTTCTTCAATAAGATTTTTGCTCTCCATGTTGTACGATCCCGCACCGTCAGAAAGTAATCTGAACTACCTATAGTATGTGACGGTGCGGACTAGATTCGGGCGTGGTGTGTTGATGTGTGTTCCTACATGTTAAAATGTCGTCTTGTTCTTCTTTCTCACCGTAGCACATCCAACACTTGGCCGTACGTCAAAGCTGGCTCGGTGCGGTTATGTGTGTCCCAACCACGATTTCTTCAATGTCTTCCCAGCCCTTCTAATTCTTACTGAAATCATGACCATCCTGTATACAGAAAATAAGTTTTTTGCTCTCCATGTTGTACGATCCCGCACCGTCAGAAAATAATCTGAACTAGTATGTGACGGTGCGGACTAGATTCGGGCGTGATGTGTGTTCCTACATGTTCAAATGTCGTCTTGTTCTTCTTTCTCGCCGTAGCACATCCAACACTTCGCCGTACGTCAAAGCTACCTCGGTACGGTTATGTGTGTCCCAACCACGATTTCTTCAATGTCTTCCCAGCCCTTCTAATTCTTACTGAAATCATGACCATCCTGTATACAGAAAACGTGGAATCGGATGGTGCTACTTTTAGCACTCTCTGACTTACAGTTGAGAAGTTGCGGGTTCGATACTCCCCTGTGTCAACAAATTTCC
>NW_007380067.1:0-13344 GCF_000475195.1 Diaphorina citri
TCGAACCACACCGATCGACAGTCGTCGATTATGTGTTGACACAGCTTTATAGGTAGATAATTTCTCAGCTTTCTTTTAAGTGGCAGGGTTTCTTCAAGTACCTCTTCCACCCAACCACTGATTTTTCTTTCACTGTGAGCCTCCAAGATATTATACCAGGGAGGTCTTGAATGTTCCTAGACTTTGTGAGTCCCTAATGTCACTAAGTTAATATTCATGAAGAAAATGATTCAAAATTCAAATCAAAGTGATCCCAAGGGCAAGGAAAACCGAGACCTTTGACAAATGGAGTGTGCCTGAAGGCATGTGATGTGTTCCAAGCGACAAGCGCTTTTGTTTCTGAAGCACTCATTGCCAATATTTATCTTGAATCGTGTTGAACCAGTCCGAACTTAGCCGTCTCCTACACGGGAGACAGTCGTCGATTATGTGTTGACACAGCTTTATAGGTAGATAATTTCTCAGCTTTCTTTTAGGTGGCAGGGTTTCTTCAAGTAGCTCTTCCACCCAACCACTGATTTTTCTTTCACAGTGAGCCTCCAAGATATTATACCAGGGAGGTCTTGAATGTTCCTAGACTTTGTGAGTCCCTAATGTCACTAAGTCAATATTCATGAAGAAAATGATTCAAAATTCAAATCAAAGTGATCCCAAGGGCAAGGAAAACCGAGACCCTTGACAAATGGAGTGTGCCTGAAGGCATGTGATGTGTTCCAAGCGATAAGCGCTTTTGTTTCTGAAGCACTCATTGCCAATATTTATCTTGAATCGTGTTGAACCAGTCCGAACTTAGCCGTCTCCTACACGGGAATAGGTACCAGGGAGGTCTTGAATGTTCCTAGACTTTGTGAGTCCCTAATGTCACTAAGTCAATATTCACGAAGAAAATGATTCAAAATTCAAATCAAAGTGTTCCCAAGGGCAAGGAAAACCTAGACCTTGACAAATGGAGTGTGCCTGAAGGCATGTGATGTGTTCCAAGCGATAAGCGCTTTTGTTTCTGAAGCACTCAGCGTCAATATTTATCTCGAATCGTGTTGAACCAGTCCGAACTTAGCCATCTCCTACACGGGATTATGATGGATGGGAAGACAGCCATCTCTACAGGTGGGAAGATAGCCTGGAGATAGTTGATGAAGATAGTCACCGAAACCTAGACCCTTGACAAATGGAGTGTGTCTGAAGGCATTAAATGTGTTCCAAGCAATAAGCGGTTTTGTTTCTGAAGCACTCATTGCCAATATTTATCTTGAATCGTGTTGAACCAGTCCGAACTTAGCCGTCTCCTACACGGGATTATGATGGATGGGAAGACAGCCATCTCTACAGGTGGGAAGATAGCCTGGAGATAGTTGATGAAGATAGTCACCGGAGAGAATTAATCATTGACCGGGCCTTAGTAGGACGACTCGGTGGATGTAGTTGGCAATTTGCATTTTTCATGAGATCTCGAACACAGGTTTTATGTCTGAGCAGGGTTGGAAATTGGCTGTTCTTTTTCTACAGTGTCCTCTCACGAGCTTATGTCGTTACTTACTTACTACGTAGCCATCACAGACCGCCGGGTTCCTTGTGTTCAGCCACCATGCTTCTCCACACACTTCTGTCCTGTGCTGTTTCTTGTCATTTCTGGTCCCTCATATTCTAGCGCTATTGACTTTTTGATGACCACCCCTGTTCTGAAGGTGACGCAAAAGTTCTCACAACATTTTATGTTGACGCCCCAGCAATATGATAGAAATCACACAATCAGAAAGTTTAACATGCGATGAATTGAATCCATAGCTATTATACATCAGAGGACATGGCCGGAAACCAACACATAAATTTTATTTATGAAACTTGAATTTTATTATTATTCCATCCATTTATTTACAGGGGGACTATGTTTCTACGTTTTGACAGGGTTGGATATCGGCTGTTCTTTTTCTACAGTATCTACAGTGTCCTCTCACGAGCTTATGTCGTTACTTACTTACTACGTAGCCATCACAGACCGCCGGGTTCCTTGTCTTCAGCCACCATGCTTCTCCACACACTTCTGTCCTGTGCTGTTTCTTGCCATTTTTCAATGTTTTCGGCCCCAATTTCTCTCAAGATGTTAACTACTCCATCCTCCCATCTTTTCCTTGGTCTTGGTCCCTCATATTCTAGCGCTATTGCCTTTTTGATGTGTGTTGTTTCCTCGGCTCTCGCCACATGACCCGCCCATTGCAAGATGCCCGAAAACACCTAAAAAAGAAAGAAGACAAAAAAAAGCTTTCTACCTACAATCACTGAACTTTCCATCACATGACCACCCCTGTTCTGAAGGTGACGCAAAAGTTCTCACAACATTTTATGTTGACGCCCCAGCAATATGATAGAAATCACACAATCAGAAAGTTTAACATGCGATGAATTGAATCCATAGTTATTCAGAGGACATGGCCGGAAACAAACACATAAATTTTATTTATGAAACTTGAATTTTATTATTATTCCATCCATTTATTTACAGAAAAGCAGAAAACTCTTTTACAAAGAAACCGAGGAGCTTACTCTCGGAATCTGGATCAACATCAAATTTGATCGAATTTTGGCAATCAGTGTGAGTGAACAAAACAGCGGACACTTCAATCAGCAAGTTTACTTGCCTATCAAATTGTATACCTCACCTAGAAAGGTCTCCAACCTAGTTTAGGTGACCTTTCCGCTCACAAAACAAGATAAATTTTATTTATGAAACTTGAATTTTATTATTATTCCATTCATTTATTTACAGAAAAGCAGAAAACTCTTTCACAAAGAAACCTAGGAGCTAACTATCGGAATCTGGATCAACATCAAATTTGATCGAATTTTGGCAATCAGTGTGAGTGAACAAAACAGCGGATATTTTATTAATCAGCAAGTTTACTTGCCTATCAAATTGTATACCTCACCTAGAAAGGTCTCCAACCTAGGTATACCTCACCTAGAAAGGTCTCCAACCTAGTTTAGGTGACCTTTCCGCTCACAAAACAAGAAAAAGAAATCTCAGCATTTCACAAAGGGAACACTTTTTAAAACAATACAGACCTTATTTCAGTTTTCAGGTCATATAACTTTTTTTACAATAATACCTAGTTGAGCCCTTTTTACATATTCTTGAGAGTTCATTGCAACGGTCGTTGAGCCCTTGTCGCTGTTTTTCTGACGCACCCTGTACCTATACTGAACATAGGTACCAAACCATTGTACCTACAGAACATAATACTATGTACATACCCATTATGTACAAATATGCTATGTACATACTCGTTATGTACGTATATTCGGAGGTGTCGAATTACTTGTTGCTTGAACATAAACATGAACATTATAAACATGAATAATGTGATCATTATTTTTATTCATGTGTCATGTAAAGTGCGATGTGTGTAATGTATGAGAGTATAATGTGTGTATAAGTGTTTGAGAATTCCGAAAGGTATTCTTTTGTATTGAAAAAAAAGAGGAGCATTCAAAGAACAATTTCTTCCAAAGACGAGCACTTTTTATATTATTATTAACAATTTCTTTGAATGCTTCTGCACTTTTTATATTCTTATTTATTTTTCTGAGGAAGACAGGAAATGAAACAGGCCTTGGGACGAAACAAAAGGTCTTTTTGCCTAAGAAGAAATGGAATTGTTTCTTTGGAGAAATGAAGGCCCATTCCAGGCTACAATTTTGAAAATTGGTGACCATCATTTTAAGAAATTTACGTAGGTATTTCAAAATTAAATTAAACAAACTTAATGACCCTTCTAAATTTGGAAAGATTTAAAAGAAATTGTCCAAATAAAAAATTAATTATTTTATTTTAGAAGACCGATCCCACCAGGTAAGTGTAGGTATTGAATCAGGATCATAAATCTCTTCTTCTTCCATCAAAAAAGAGCTATTCAAGATCTGTTCTGTTGATTCAACTACATAATTAGGCAAATACTCCACATAAGTTTGTTGATATAAACTGGTTTATAAAAACAGATATCTGGCAATCTAGGTAATAAGTCAAACCAATGTAAATTCTAACCATGGGTGTCTGACCTGAAGTAATAAAAAGATGCATAAAGAATTTGTTAATTTGGATTTGGAGATCGGTTCAGAAGAATATCTGGCAATCTAGTTAATAAGTCAAACCAATGTAAATTCTACTCATGTAAATTCTAACCATGGGTGTCTGACCTGAAGTAATAAAAAGATGCATAAAGAATTTGTTAATTTGGATTTGGAGATCGGTTCAGAGATAAAGAAAGACTTCAAAATAATGAGGGACAACAGACAGAAAAAAATACCTATTTATACCTGAGTAACTATGTATTAAGTAGGTATAAATAGGTAACTATTGAAGTAAGTAATGGACATAGATAAAGCATTCAAAGGGATCAAAGCACTCGGATTTTCCAGTAACACTACCTATTTATACCTGAGTAACTATGTATAAACTAGGTATAAATAGGTAACTATTGAAGTAAGTAATGGACATAGATAAAGCATTCAAAGGGATCAAAGCACTCGGATTTTCCAGTAACACAACTAGATTTGCCTGATCAAATGTTTCAACGATGATGGCGATTAAAGACCACCAAGAACAAATGAGCGAATTTGGGCTAGAAAGAAAGTCTGGGCTATCTGGGCTAAATGACAATATCTTTGAAGCAATTGAATGCTCAAAATCATACATCAGACAGAATAGATGCAAAAGGGTACTTGTTCAGAAGTCACATCAGTGGAAAATTGCTACAAAAAGGAGCTGTCACAAATGAGCAGTAACCAGTGTTAGTAAAGGGTTAGGTTGAACACAAAAAAGGAGATTTTTCCATTGTCGTGGCTTCTAAAAAATTACATAAAAAAGTATAATGAACTAACGACACATTTATAATATAATTAGGTATGTTGATAAATCTTCTGATAAGCACTAAATTTCAAATCGTCACTTACGGTCACTTTCGAAATCCGGTTTCGGTGCCGATTTCGGGAGAAATGGGAAACAGAAGAGGGGGTAAGGATGACACAAAGACACTCAAACTGAGAGGAAAAGGGTGGGAAGAAATAGAAAGAGAGGAGAGAGAGAGAGAGAGAGAGAGAGAAAGAGAGAGATAGGGGAAGAGAATAAATTTGGTGGAGACGCCAAAATCACCATTTTGAAAAAAAAAAAAAAAAAAAAAAAAAAAAAAAAAAAAAAGGGAAAAGGGAAAAGGGGGACTATTTTGGTAAAAAACGGGAAAGGCGAAAGGAGTAGGTACCTATTGTGCGTTTAGAAGAAGGTAGGAAGGAGTAAACAAAAACTGGAGGAAAGGGGTGAGGAGAAAAAGAGGAAGAGAGAGAGAGAGAGAGAGAGAGAGAGAGAGAAAGGGGAGAAAGGAGGAGAAGAAGAAGGAGAAGAAGAAGAAGAGAGATTGTGTTGAAATAAACTGCGAAATCGTTTGTAATCTCCAGAGAATTTCTTGGAAATGATGATGATTTCGTGATGATGTCTTCTTCAAAACGAAAGAAAGGCTCTCATTTAAATGTACAGAAAAACGTACCAATTCAAATTTGAGCACACTTTTTGACAATTGTATGACTATTGTAAAAAAAGAAAAATCGGGGTTGAGATGGTGTGATTTTTTTAGAAAAATTGGGGAGGAGGGCAAAGTGAAGGGAAAGGGAAATGAAAAAGGAATGGATAGATATAATTCTGGAATAACAACGGAGGTTTTATAATCCCGGAGTTGCAGAGAGGAAGGACAGGATAGGAGGAAGCCAGCCTTTCCGAAACTATTGTAAAAAAGAAAAATCGGGGTTGAGATGGTGTGATTTTTTTTAGAAAAATTGGGGAGGAGGGCAAAGTGAAAGGAAAGGGAAATGAAAAAGGAATGGATGAATATAATTCTGGAATAACAACGGAGGTCTTATCATCCCGAAGTCGCAGAGAGGAAGGACAGGATTTTTGGAGGAAGCCGACCTTTCCGAGCACATATGAGTTCGCCCCGGGCGGGAATCAAACCCGCGACCTAGCGCTTACAAGGCAGACGTTCCTTCCAAACTATAACTAGGCTAGCTGGACTGTGTTTATGTTTGAGAATTCAATGTGTAGGTATGTAATCTATTTATTCATGTCTTGTACCATATATTGTTTATGTGTGTGTTGGTATACATGTTTGTGTACGTTTTCTGCCATAAACACAACGTTTCCGATGAAAATTATTATGATTGAATTGTTATTTTTCCGAAGTCAGGCGGCTTGCATTTAGGGTCAAGTCCCTCATAGCATCAGAATCCCTCATACTAAAGACTAAAAACAGTAGGAACCCTTCTATCATATATTTTCCCCTAGTTCCGGGGAGCGACAGAATGCAACTTCCTGTATCCTTCCATAATACATTCCTAATACCTACCTACATGTGGTATTCTATGCATTCTGATGCATTTTTCACTGTGAACCACGTGTTAGATTGTTATTATGATTTGTGTCCTAATGAGACATGAGTATCAGTCATGCAGAAATTTAATATGTGAGGGTTAACACAATAAGCTCGCCTGTGTATCTTTTTACATGAACAGCGATTCGGCTGGTTTTTCTCACCTTCATAGATCGGTTTCCTCTGAAGATAAACTTTCGAAATTCATTTAACTTATACCTAATAGGTACTTGTCCATCCAGAGTCCAGACCCATAGACCACAGATATAGACTGGTTTGCTGTCCCCTTCATACCACTTTTTGCACTAATTTTTACCTTTCACTAGGATCAGACTCAATACCTTTTTGTTTTACATGAACAGCGATTCGGCTGGTTTTTCTCACCTTCATAGATCGGTTTCCTCTGAAGATAAACTTTTGAAATTCATTTAACTTATACCTAGGTACTTGTCCATCCAGAGTCCAAGACCCATAGAGCACAGATATAGACTGGTTTGCTGTCCCCTTCATACCACTTTTTGCACTAATTTTTACCTTTCACTAGGATCAGACTCAATACCTTTTTACTTTCCTTATCCTATGGGAACGAAAGTAATGTTTTCCGGAAAACCATGTCTTTTTCCAACTCACTCTTCCTACATCTCCAGATTCTCCAGCTGAATAGGGAAGTGTGTGTTTCCCATCACCAGTACAACTGAAATCTGTTTCTAATAGCTCACAGAACATGTCTCGTTTCATTGTTTTCTCAGAATTTCTAATGAGGCTGAACGCCGTTTATCCAGCACATTGCAGCCTCCATTAACTCTCAACGCCTCATAAATATCGATATCTTCAAGACGGCAGATTTCGATATTTCCGTTGTGGCTGTAAATATCGATATGTCATATATACGTGTCTTTATTTAACTCAGATAAATACAAGTACTCGTATACACTCCCTGTTTAACGTCCCCCAGCCAGACCTATTAGACTGCATTCATATTATACATATTATTATTAATATCTACCTAGAATTTAGATAATAATATTATTATCATTATCACCTATTACTGATTGTCATACAAGGTGTCGTCACAAAAAATACTTTTTCAAATTTGTTGACAGTTTTTTGGTTATTGAACTACTAGGTAGGTATGAAAGTAGGTAAGTAATGAAGGTACCTTCCACCCATGACAAAAAAAAAAAAAAAACGGGAGGGGGAAGAAAACGAAGATCGCACTTTAGAAATGAGAATTAATGTTTTATGTGGATATGTAGGTACTTAATATTTATACTTACAGTTTCTTGTTCTTCTCGCTTATCATTGTTTCATATTTTGTAATTTACAAAATAATTTCATCTTTATTATTGGGACGGACAATAGGTACATACTAGCTAATGTTGTCTCCTTTTCCATATTTTATATGACAATTTATCCGGACCTCCATATTTTGTATTTTACAAAATAACATCATCTATTTTAATGAGTTGAGAAGGCTACCTCTAATCATTTAGTGGACTTTATTTAAGGGTCACCACTACCTACAACCAACATGAGTAGGTATCTACCTAATGAATGGGAAATTGGGACATTATGTCTGAATCTCTGAACAGATGTAAATTAAATTTTATATGGCGTGTGTCTGTGAGAGGGTGGTGCATTATGGACCTATTGGGTGTTATTATGAATTATTATTTTGTATGTTAACTATGCCCTTGTTGCTTAGAGTGCAAATAAATAATATAAAACAAATGAAAAATAAATGATAATAAACATTTTCTTCAAATTGTCCACAGCTAATTGAATCTAATTTCCGATAGTAAAATTATAATTTTATTAACATTGTGACAATGTTTGCCGTTGCTTCGTAATTGACGTCAGTGCTTTCTGTGGAATATGTCCAATTTAACCAAAATCGGACCAAGTGGTAAAACTTCAAACTCATTTTGTTCAATAAACCCCCAATTTTAATTTACTTATTTGCATTTATTCACACCATTTCTTGGTAAAAATTTACTCAACTCAGTAGCATACAAGGAATTAGAGACAACGAGGCTTTTTCTTCCTCGCCTTTTCCCGTGTTCAGACGGGGATGACTATCAACCGGGCCTAACTAGGGTGATTGTTTTAGGCTGACATTTGGTTTTGGCTACGAAAATTTTACTAGTACATAATATGTAGATGCCCTTGGCATTCAACCTTTGCTATTTCTTTTAGGAAGGGAAATTTCAGGCTGGCCTACCCCCTGTTTAAAGTCCCCCAGCCAGACTAATTGGAAACAACAGCAACGGGCGAAATTACTGCCCAGGGCAATTTCTATCGTTCAACCCTGTCACTATATAGCTCTACAGACTCTACACGCTACTCATAAACGCATCAGTGCAAGTTCACGGCAACTCTTTTACTTTGTTCTTAAATGAACATCATGTGACCATTACACAAAACAAAGACCACACCTAGTATGTATTTAATTGTAGGGGAACACGGGGTAAAATGGCACCTCTAGTGCTTATGAGGTCCTAACTAAAAAAATAAAAATCACACAGATATGTATTTTTTAACAAATTAAAGCATACTTTTAGCTACAAATTAGATCAGACAAGAATGATATATGTATAAGTGGAAAAAAACAAAAAATATTTTTATGAGGGTACCAAAAAAGACCGTTTTGCCCCAAGGCTGGGGCGAAATGGTCCTACACCATATACACGCAAAACACCTTGGGGCAAAATGGAACCCTGGGGCATCGTTCCCATTAGGGTATAGGGTACCATTCTGCCCCGGACGGTATACCGTTTTGGCCCGTGTTCCCCTATAGGTATTACATACAATTTCTTTTGAATAATTCTTACTCCTCTGTTTCTTTTGAATAATTCTATTTCTGTAGGTAATGCTTACACAATTGTTTATAACTCCTATCCGATTTTATTCCCTAGTCCACCGCTCACGTTACTCTGTTTAATCTCAAACGCAGAACGCAGACATTTCCAACAAAATCGGGTAAAGTAATACATAAAATTTATGTATATATTTAATATCGTTTGTTTTACATACGTGTAGGTTAGTTACCTATAGTACATCCGAGCAAATGGGACAGATTTTGATTAGAATTTCAAAATTGGTTGTCTTCTGAAAGTTTTAAAGCAACTACAAAAGTCCCGAGTTTCGAAGTTTTGGTTCTGAATCAATGACTGAACCAATCACAAAAGTCTCAAGTTTCGAAGTTTTGGTTTACTATGATCTGTAGCTGATTGTTTCTGAAAGCAACAAATTTGCATTTGACATATTGACGCTAGGTACAGCATGAGGATGCTGTGTACCCCAATAAATTTACATATTATGCAAGATTTTCAAAGGTTTTTTGCCTTTTTGTTGGGATTAACCAGCTCCTAACAGGACTGTAAGCGCTCCCCCAGAGAGATCCGTTCCTTTTTTGACGGCCGTTCCAGAACATCCCAAAAACTATCCTCCCAGGTTGAAAACAGTATAACATGTACTAATAGTGTAGGTAGGTACCAACCTTATGTACTAAACTGAACCGTTTTAGATAAAATTATAAAAATAACACTTCAGACTGAAACGTGACTTTCTTTTGTTACGCCAGTTAAAATCAAAGGATTGTTTGAATGTTTCCTGACATTCAGCGTTTTCCTACGTATCTTACCTGTAAAGCTACAGTTAGATTGATTGTGATCAGACTTCTTGCTGTACAAAAGCATTGATAAATCCAGGTATTGATAGGAGTTTCCATTCCATTTCAGGATAAAAACATGGCCTTTGACAGTCTAAATACATCATCCTAATAAAATTGACTCTTGACTTTTGACAAGCTGACATTTTGCTGTTTTCCGCGAAAAACCAGATTGTTTCTCCGAATATCTCTCATCAGCATCAGATAAACATGTTATTATGGCAACAAATTCGCTGAAAAGAAAGCTAAAAACGCGTAGGTACCTACCTATATGTACATTGTACACAGACGTCACTGACAGGTAAGATTTTTAAAGGAAGTTTGATAGAGGGAACTAAAAAAAAAATGCAGTTTCTTTGTGTTATTATGTTACAACTTTGGTGCTCATTGCAGCATTGTAGGATTTTCCCAATATCTCAATAATCCTAAAATCCAATGTTTACCTACCATGCTGGCACCGATCGCTATGCGCATTTATATGTCATAGTTACTCATTTTCCTCACGAGGCTGAGTGGGCCCCGCAATAGCCAGTCACGGAATCTGCATGATACAAATTTCTTAACCCCGCCGGGAATCGAACCCGGGTCTCCCGCGTGCAAGGCGAGCGCAGTGACCACTACGCCACGGGAGCTGACTAGAGGGAACTGTAACCACCGAGGTCCCATGATCCCGAAATTGAAGAGAGAAGAATGAGAAAGCCAACCGTTCCGAGAACGAACCTTACCTGTTTAGGATAAAGTTCGCCCGGGTCGGGAATCGAACCCACAAGACAGTAATAAATCCAAGTTATACATGTAAAGTTTTCATCACCATAGTAACCAATGAAAAAAAAAACTGCGTACATTGCGTACGTTATGGAGAAGAAAAAGAAAATAATTAAATCTAGGGTGAATCATGTAGAGGGGGGTGATTTTCCATGAAGATGAATGTGTTAGAAATTCTAACTTAGAGTAGAAATTTAATTCTATTCTATTACGAGGCGAATACAATGCACGCTCATTAGGAAGTGTCTGTGGAAACAACGCGACAAGTTTATGAGTTTGATGAACATAAAACATACGAGTAGCTCATACTTGTACTTTATTGCTCATGTATAGGTAGACTGCATCCATATCTTCTTCTTCCTCTTCTTTTTCTTCGCCTTTTCCCGTGTACAGACGGGGTCGGCGTTTTTCGTCAGCCCTCAATCAGCCCTAAGGTGATCGCTTTTGGGCTGACATTTGGTTTTGGCTACAAAATTTTACGAGTGGATGCCTTTCGCACTCAACCTTTGCTATTTCTTTAGCAAGGGAAGTTCAGGCTGGTCTGCTCCCTGCGTTTAACGTCCCCCAGCCAGACCTAGACTGCATCCATATTATACAAATATTATTATTATTAATATCTACCTAGAATTTAGATAATATTATCATTATCACCTATTACTGATTGTCATACAAGGTGACGTCACAAAAAATACTTATTTCAAATTTGTTGACAAAATTTTGGTTATTGAACTGCTAGGTAGGTATGATAGTAGGTAAGTAATGGAAGGTACCTTCCACCCATGACAAAAAAAAAAAAAAAAAAAGTGGTTGCCCTTCGCACTCAACCTTTGCTATTTCTTTTAGGAAGGGAAATTTCAGGCTGGTCTACTCCCTGATTAAAGTACCCCAGCCAGACTAATTAGAAACAACAGCAACGGGCGAAATTACTGCCCAGGGCAATTTCTATCGTTCAACCCTGTCACTATAGCTCTACACGCTACTCATAAACGCATCAGTGCAAGTTCACGGCAACTCTTTTACTTTGTTCTTAAATGAACATCATGTAACCATTACACAAAACAAAGACCTTAAACACTTCCCTATAGGTAGTAATGTAGTACGAGTATGTATAGGAATTACATACAATTTCTTTTGAATAATTCTTACTCCTCTGTTTCTTTTGAATAATTCTATTTCTGTAATGCTTACACAATTGTTTATAACTCCTATCCGATTTTGTTCCCTAGTTCACCGCTCACGTTACTCTGTTTAATCTCAAACGCAGAACGCAGATATTTCGAACAAAATCGGGTAAAGTAATACATAAATATCGTGTGTTTTACATACGTGTAGGTTAGTTACCTATAGTATTTTCAGGCGAATGGGGCAGAATTCGATTAAAATTTCAAAATTGGTGGTCTTCTGAAAGTTTTAAACCAATTACAAAAGTCCCGAGTTTCGAATTTTTGGTTCTGAATCAATGACTGAACCCATCACAAAAGTCTCAAGTTTCACTTTGGATTACTGTGATCTGTAGCTTAGTGTTTCTGAAAGCAACAAATTTGCATTTGACATATTGACGTTAGGTACAGCATGAGGATGCTGTGTACCCTAATAAATTTACATATTATGCAAGATTTTCAAAGGTTTTCTGCCTTTTTGTTGGGATTAACCAGCTCCTAACAGGACTGTAAGCGCTCCCCCAGAGAGTGTCCCAGTTGGTCATCCGTTCCTTTTTTGACGGCCGTTCCAGAACATCTCAAAAACTATCCTCCCAGGTCGAAAACAGTATAACACGTACTAATAGTGTATGGGTACCTTATGTACTAAACTGAACCGTTTTAGATAAAAATAACACTTCAGACTGAAACGTGACTTTCTTTTGTTACGCCAGTTAAAATCAAAGGATTGTTTGAATGTTTCCTGACATTCATGTCCCAGTTGATCATCCGTTCCTTTTTTGACGGCCGTTCCAGAACATCTCAAAAACTATCCTCCCAGGTTGAAAACAGTATAACATGTACTAATAGTGTAGGTACCTTATGTACTAAACTGAACTGTTTTAGATAATAAAAATAACACTTCAGACTGAAACGTGACTTTCTTTTGTTACGCCAGTTAAAATCAAAGGATTGTTTGAATGTTTCCTGACATTCAGGACTTGAGAATGTCAAGGGGGAGAGATTAGAAGAATTAAGGTGAACTTGAACTCAAGATCACCCTCAAAATATAGTCCAGTGCTTTTAGACAAATAAAGGGGTAAACTTCGGAAAAATTAGTAACAAAGGTTTCTCTTCGCCAAAGTCTTCGGTATGTGACCCTGAATCATGGCTCAAAAGTCCCCTAAAATCCCTGTACGCTTGACCGCTTTTTCCGCCAAAACGTCGCCAAACATGACTTTTTTTAGTTTTTCTAAAACATCTCGTGAACCGTTTATCCTACGTAAAATTGTACTCCGAGAACTGTACTTCATGAATCCTGCATATTAGGTACAGCAAACTATGACTATTAAATTATGAA
>NW_007380067.1:14074-16567 GCF_000475195.1 Diaphorina citri
AGAATAGGATTCCTTCACTTTCATTGACATTACGCCCACGTTTAAGAGCTACCAGTGTCAAAAATTACCTTTTGATGCAAAAAACTCCAGGGATCTACGATGATTTAGGTTTCAAGTGTGAACAGGCACACACACAGCACAGACACACAGACACCCTAGACGAGACCAGTACCAGACAGAGCATTTGTTTTATAGAGCATCTTCCATTCCTCAATCTCTGAACTTAACCATAATCTCACAGTTATACACGTTCACTACCTTAAGCTTGAACAAACCAATTCTATCCACGGTGCAATCGCCTAGAAAGCCCGTAAAAACCGCCAAAAGCCACATTAAATTCGTATAGAGACCTTGCCATTGTTCGATCTCTAAACTCTTAAACATACATCAAGTTTACACTGTTCCACGTGTTTTTGCCACAACCTTTATACTCTACCAAACACCGCGAAAACCCGCCATAAAACAGGCCGAAAACCTGCTAAAGCTGCTGGCAAAAACCGCCAACAATGTCCGATATCGAGCTCTGTTGCCAAATCTCATAAGCCATTTTCAATCCCATGTGGTCCTTGTAGTTTATCTCTAGTATATGTCCTATTCCTTTCAGACACACCTAAACAGGTTTGGGTCTAAAAAAAAAAGTAAAAGGAAGTAAACCCCAAAAAATTTTAGTCAAATTAGTCTTATCTCCTTCAGGTGGAACATATTAATCAATCCCATTTTAAGAACAAAAAAAAAGAACGTTTGGAGGGATTTGAACCCGAGCACTCCTAATACCTATGGGTCTTGAGTCGAGCGCCTTGACACCTCGGCCACTCTTCCGGGTGAGAGGAGTGGGAGAAATAGCAGTATATTATCTTTTCAAGCGACAATGAGAACAAAAATCAACGAACGATTCAAACATTCAAAACATGCTTCACATTCACACATTCTAAAGAGTATCTCAGCATAGGAGCATCATAGTCAGTACACGTTCTTTGTTCTAAGGCGTCCTACATTCTCACTATTTAACACGCATCCAATTCCATACCAAAATAGATGTGGTTGGGTAAGTAATACCCTTTCATACATGTAGCGGTGTAAGGTGCCCTGCGTAGTGTTCTTACTGTATCTTATCCCGACGCAGTGGGATTTTTATCCCTTTTCAGGGATTTTTCAGGTCTGACTGGGATAAAAATGAATTTAGGGATTTTAAGGGATTTTTAACAATTTTAAGTGATAATAATTTTTATTCATCTAATAAAAATACATTAATTATTTAAAGTCAATATTTAAGGGTATTTGAGTGAAATTTCGAGTGTATGGCCGCCATACACGCCTTATATGGACGCTACGCCACTGGAGGATATATTTTCCCCTAGTTCCGGGGAGCGACAGAATGCAACTTCCTGCATGTATCCTTCCATAATACATTCCTAATACCTACCTACATGTGGTATGGTATTCTATGCATTCTGATGCATTTCACTGTGAACCACGTGTTAGGTAGATTGTTAGTATGATTTGTGTTCTGATGAGACATGAGTATCAGTCATGCAGAAAATCGCTCAAGAATACATCATGTAGGTAAATACTGTGAGGGGTGACACAATAACCAGACATGCTGAAAACAATGCTCCATATTATGGATTCTAGATGCTATTAAAGAACTGAAAAACTTCTGTGCCATGAGTTTGGTAGCTATAGGTAGGTTTGTGCTTAAAGGTGAGTTCAAATACATATAGTCGACCGTTCGTCGATCCACATCGATTCAGAATAAATTCACATCGATCAACGGCCGTTGACTATGCGTGAAATTGTGAACACACCTGCCTCGGTGGTGTTGTGGTCAAGACGCTCGCCTGGTAATCAGGAGGGCGTGGGCTCGATCCCAGCCGAGGTATGGAATTTTATCCTCATTTATTTGAGAATTTGACCACATAATAATGGAGCTCTAAGGGTTAGGTGTTAGAGAACGCCTAAGGCGTTAACCTCGCCTAGTGGTTGCCTTCCACTCAAGAGTCTATTATTATTATTCTCTATGACCCTTTGTGTTGGTGTAATGGGATAATGGATCGACCTCTGGTAGACCTTCTCACATCCTTCTCACTCACCAATCTTTTTCTCAGTTACTCAGAGCTAGTAAATCACTTTCATTTATTTTGGTCCCAAGTTTTGTCACCATAAGTTCCCGTTCCACTGGTGTTTCATGCTATCAGATATAGAGTACCAGATAACGCCGAAGACCTGAGACCCACTACCTCTTTCATCCGAAGTTCAAGTTACTTAAACTTGTTTCAAATGGGAGTCTCCTTGGGCTAGACACTTACCCCACTCTCTTTAAGACGGCTTATTCTTTTGGAACCCTGACCTCGTTAGTCTATTAAATTACTCTTCAAATAAGCTGTGATGCATCATACCACTTGAAAAGATTATTATTTCTTACTTATTATTATTATTATGGCTAATCTAGTTATTATTATTATGTACTCTATTACTGTTATTATTAATTATTAT
>NW_007380067.1:18142-31926 GCF_000475195.1 Diaphorina citri
TTTTTCGTCCGCTAGGTAGCACCAGTATGCAAGCACGCTTGCGGAGGAACAGAAAGAAATGCGCAGAAACGTATGCACACAAACACATTAATGTGTTGCCTGCGAAGGAGCTTTGCTCGGGACATTTGATGTGACGTCATTGGATATGTATGTACCTAGGTAGGTACCTACTTAATATTTATACTTAGACAGTTTCTTGTTCTTCTCGCTTATCATTGTTTCATATTTTGTAATTTACAAAATAATTTCATCTTTATTATTGGGACGGACATTAGGTGACAATTCATCCGGACCTCCATATTTTGTATTTTACAAAATAACATCATCTATTTTAATGAGTTGAGAAGGCTACCTCTAATTATTTAGTGGACTTTATTTAAGGGTCACAACTACCTACAATCAACATAAGTAGGTACCTATATAGGTATCTACCTAATGAATGGGAAATTGGGACATTATGACTGAATCTCTGAACAGATGTAAATTAAATTTTATATGGCGTGTATCTGTGAGAGGGTGGTGCATTATGGACCTATTGGGTGTTAGGTATTATGAATTATTATTTTGTATGTTTTAACTATGCCCTTGTTGCTTAAAGTGCAAATAAATAATATAAAACAAATGAAAAATAAATGATAATGAACTTTTTTCTTCAAATTGTCCACAGCTAATTGAATCTGATTTGCGATAGTAATATTATAATCAACATTGTGACAATGTTTGCCGTTGCTTCATAATAAAATCGACGTCAGTGCTTACTGTGGAATATGTCCAATACCAAAATCGGACCAAGTGTTAAAACTTCAAACTCATTTGTTCAATAAACGCCCAATTTTAATTTACTTATTTGCATTTATTCACACCATTTCTTGGTAAAAAAAATTACTCAACTCAGTAGCATATTACAAGGAATTATAGACAACGAGGGTTCTTCTTCCTCGCCTTTTTTCGTGTACAGACTACAGACGGGGTCAGCATTTATTTTTTCGTCAGCCTATCAATCAGCCCCAGCTAGCGTGATTGGTTTACGCTGACATTTGGTTTTGGCTACAAAAAAATTTAACCTTTTGCGGACAGATTCATGTGTCACATGAAATCATGGTTCCGCCATTATGGTAGGAGAAATATAACTTAGATCTGGCGATACGGTAGGATTCATGTCCAGCATGAAGCTACAGATTTACTCGATACGGTCGGCTTGATTTTTACAGATAGGAGGCGTTACGGTAGGACATGCTTAGGAACTTGTGTATCTGTTGCTCCTTTCAAATGCAGACTGAAAAGCCGGTGTTTGTTTATTATGATTCCAAAGCATTATTATTATTATTATTACTTTCCAACAATTTTCATTAAGACTTTTCACATCTTGTCCCCGGTGTATTGCAATCAATGTCTTTGTTTAAAGCTTACTTTGTAATATTTTGATGAAAAGGAAGAAGATGGATTTTCAGTTTTCTTACTTTTCCACCGAGGGCTCTTCTCTTCTTTTCCTTTAAGGATAACAAGAAGGAGTTCTTCCTGTATATATAACTCAATTTAAATCACATTTACACTTTTAGTTAGGAATACCTGTAGGTAGGGTGGTATAGGCTAGGTAGGTAACACCTACTTTCTTATAAATAAATCTCGTAAATAAAATATACAAATCAAACGAAAATAGATTTCTGTTGTCTCGATTCTAGTCATTATGATTCCTATTTTAATTAAATTTATTTATTTATTTTTCAAGACATTATAATTATGCTTATGCCAAGTACCAACGGAAAACTAACTTAGTATATACCTATAATAAACAAGTTGAAAAACTTTTTTGTGCGCTCCCGGAATTCTGATCAAAAACCCGGATCATTTTCGATCTGTGACCCTCTTGTGCGAACCAGCCGTTGACCAGCACGTTCAAAATGCTACCCCCGCCGTGACCCGGGTCCCGCTATGTTCGAACTGTATTTCACCGGGCTGAAGTACTGCGACCAAGCCAAGAGATTCCGATCGACCGGGCACTACCAGATGTCTAAGTCCAGCATGACCCCAGGGACCTCTTCCATGTTGAGGGCCCGAAGACGGGATGTGACCGCTAAACCAAACCGGGTCCTGGATAAGAGCTCGTCCCGCGGGATGATCTATGAGAATGAAGAGCTGAGATTGAGGACCATCAATATCAATGCTGAAGTGGAGAAGGGTGAGTTTTTAGACATCATTCTCTTATACTTGGATAGTAGAATAAGCAGAAGATAGATGACCTAATTGTAGGTATGTAATGAACTTAGATAATCCAAGAAAAGTAGGTAATTTTCACATAAGGTTTCAATGGATTAATACTAGTAACAATAGTACAGCAGTATCCGATCAGATTGCAAAGTGAAATTTGACGATACTAGCAAAACTTTATCGAAAATATTTCTAACTACCTATTTTTCAGATAACTTGTAGGTATACCTTTTTCGTCCGAAATGATCTGTAGGTAGGTATACTTACCGCCAAATACCTAGATATCCAAATAATACTTAGGTATGTACCTACCTAATCTTGCGTCAAACTAAAATCTTGTGCCATTCAATTTTTTAATGCAGTTGAAATTTCTTTGCTTAGTAGGTAGGTAGTACATATTTTATGCTTTCCATTTAATAGATTGAAATTCCAATATAAATGTAGATTGTGGAGATTCCAATAAGTGTTTTCGAGATTCCAGTAAGTGTTTTTGAGATTCCAATACAAATGTAGGTCAAGTCTTATCTTAATTTCTTTCACAATCTTTATCTCTTTTTTTCTCGATATTATAATACGAGTACGTCCAGTGTTCAAATTTCAATAGTTTTCTGAAAATTTTACTAGTGGATGAATTTCCGAAACACAAGAGTTCAATTTGTGTACCGGAGACATCCGTCTATATTCCAAAGAAGTAAGTTTAGTTTTAAGTGTTATGTTCATAATTCATACTCATACCTCTTGCACCCTACCTACTGTAATTTTCAGAGTATTTGAATAATTATTTTATAGGTATACACTATACATAGGTAGGTATAGCCATTTTGTTTGAATTTTTTCTGTGTTGTTCTGGCAACCCAAATTTCGGACAGCCCATTTGTAAATTTCATTGATTGTTCTGTTGTTTTTTAAAGAAGAAAGTAATGAAAAAGCTATAAAATTAAAATTAATTATTAAAATCAAATTATTTACGCGTGGGTGAATCAATTCTACCTAAAATAAATATTGTCGTTAAAAGTAGGGTAAGTGTACCATTTATTCGCCCACCTAAAAAACGTACCATTTATTGGCCCACCTGTACCATACGCCACATAAGTCTGAACTGGACGAACTTTTTCAAGATCCAATTTCATCAAAAGAAAGGGCTTAAAGACTGCTATCGAACCAGTGCTATTCAAAAATTGTAGTCATAAAAACAAAAATTAGAAAAATAAATGTGGGCAGGTGGGCCAATAAAGGGTACGTTTTTGGTAAGTGTACCATTTATTCGCCCACCTAAAAAACGTACCATTTATTGGCCCACCTGACCACATATATTTTTCTAATTTTTGTTTTTATGACTACAATTTTTGGATAGCACTGGTTCGATAGCAGTCTTTAAGCCCTTTCTTTTGATGAAATTGGATCTTGAAAAAAATCGTCCAGTTCAGACTTATGTGGCGTATGGTACAGGTAGGCCAATAAATGGTACGTTTTTTAGGTGGGCGAATAAATGGTACACTTACCCTAGCTCAAAAAACAAAAATTAGAAAAATAAATGTGGGCAGGTGGGCCATTAAATGGTACCTTTTTTAGGTGGGCGAATAAATGGTACACTTACCCTATTTACAAATTCTTTTTCAGTTCGATTTTTCGCAATCAATTTTTTTCTTGTCCGCTAATTGCCAACGGGTTGAAATATTTTGCGACGTTTTGACCGCTTCATTGACTTTAAGTATGGCAAAAATATGCATAATTTCTGCATTTATACCCCCCATTAAATGCTTCTACAAATCTACACACGAGTAAATCTGTATATTTGTATACGGATCTTTTGATAAGTTAGTGAGGCATTAAAACATAACTTTGTAGACAGGGTGTCTTGGATATTTCGGCAAAAGTACCTATTTCAAATGCTAATAATAAATTTGGTGGAGACACCAAAACACCTTTTTTTATCACTAGTTATGAGATAGGTATTTTGCTTTTGTCTCGGGTTGTAACTGTATTTATCTAATTGGATAATAGTGAATCAGAAAATTTGCTATAAGACATGGACAGAGGGTTTTACAAAACTTAGAAATGGTGTTCTGGCATCTCCACTAAATTTACATTTGTATACGGATCTTTTGATAAGTTGGTGAGGCATTAAAACATAACTTTGTAGACAGGGTGTCTTAGATATTTCGGCAAAAGTACCTATTTCAAATGCTAATAATAAATTTGGTGGAGACGCCAAAACACCTTTTTTTATCACTCGTTATGAGATAGGTATTTTGCTTTTGTCTCGTGTCGTAACTGTATTTATCTAATTGGATAATAGTGAATCAGAAAATTTGCTATAAGAGAAGTAGAATAAGCAGTAGATAGATGACCTAATTGTAGGTAGGTAATGAACTTAGATAATCCAAGAAAAGTAGGTAATTTTCTCATAAGGTTTCAATGGATTAATACTAGTAACAATAGTATAGCAGTATCCGATCAGACTGCAAAGTGAAATTCGACGAAACTAGCAAAACTTTATCGAAAATATTTCTAACTACCTATTTTTCAGATAACTTGTAGGTACCTTTTTCGTCCGAAATGATCTGTAGGTACTAGGTAGGTACTTACCGCCAAATACCTAGATACCCAAATAATACTTGGGTATGTACCTACCTAATCTTGAGTCAAACTAAAATCTAGTGCCATTCAATTTTTTAATGCAGTTGAAATTTCTTTGCTTAGTAGGTAAATATTTTATGCTTTCCATTTAATAGATTGAAATTCCAATATAAATGTAGATTGTAGAGATTCCAATAAGTGTTTTTGAGATTCCAGTTAAGTGTTTTTGAGATTCCAATACAAATCTAGGTTAAGTCTTATCTTAATTCCTTTCACAATCTTCATCTCTTTTTTCTCGATATTATACGAGTAGGTACGTCCAGTGTTCAAATTTCAATGGTTTTCTGAAAATTTTACTAGTGGATGAATTTCCGAAACACAAGAGTTCAATTTGTGTACCGGAGACATCCGTGTATATTCCAAAGAAGTAAGTTTAGTTTTAACTGTTATGTACATAGTTCATACTCATACCTATTGCACCCTACTGTAATTTTCAGAGTATTTGAATAATTATTTATAGGTATAGATAGGTATTTTGTTTGAATTTTTTCTGTGTTGTTCTGGCAACCCAAGAATATGGAAAGATTTCACTCACCTATCCATCAAATATTCCAATCTATCAATCAAAGAATCAAAATTCCAATTTCTCCTTAGCGAAGCTTGGGGCAAATAGCAAATATCTCTTACTTAAAACAATAAATTATTTTTTTAATTATTTACTAATCTTAGATTGGTATGTAGGTATGTAGGTTCTTTATGATCCCCATCAAAGTAAAACATGATCCAATTAAACTCGAAAATCTAAATCATACACTCGCCTCGAGATATCATACCGCGGTCATAATTTTCAAAGTTCTTAGACAGGTCTGAGCTTCTACCCCTCAAGAGTCTCAAGACCCAAACAGAATTACGAGTATTTGCTTAGCGAATGGAAGATTAGATGAAAATAATAAAATAGACTCTCGAGTGAAAGGTAAAAGGTAATTATTAGGCGTAGAAGGTATAACTAACTGATAGGCGAGTTTAATGCCGGAAGTGTTCTCTACCACCCAACCCTGGACTTCCCAATGGAGGAGGATTATTTAGAGGAGTCCTGATTCGTTTTAATTCTACAACAACAACAACAACGAGACCAACAACAACCCAACCTTAAAGGTGTGTCCATACATAGTCGACCCCGTCGATCGACGTCGACTGAAACCGTACACTGTCTCGACAACATAGATTCAGCTCGTGTCGAACGACGCGGTCGACTATGTATGGATACAGCTTTAGAGCTTAGAACTCTATCATTTTGTGATCAAAAATTCTCAAATAAATGAGGATATAACATCCCATGTCTTGGCTGGGATCGAACCCTGGTTATACGTCACCTTGAGAATTATTTATTGACCTTAAGGTGTGATGTCCACACATAGTCGACCGGCCGTCGATCGATGAACTTAACCGTCCACACTGTCTCCACAACATAGATTCACCTCGTCGATCGACGGACACTTTTAGAGCTCTACCATTTTGTGATCAAATTCTCAAATAAATGCGGATATAACATCCCATGTCTTGGCTGGGATCGAACCCTGGTTATACTGAAACCGTACACTGTCTCGACAACATAGATTCAGCTCGTGTCGAACGACGCGGTCGGCTATGTATGGATCCAGCTTTAGAGCTTAGAACTCTATCATTTTGTGATCAAATTCTCAAATAAATGAGGATATAACATCCCATGTCTTGGCTGGGATCGAACCCTGGTTATACGTCACCTTGAGAATACAAATTTTCTTGCCGGATAGGTACAAATGGAGGAGTGAGAGTAGGCGAAATATCTACAACTTATTGAACGAGCGAAATAAGGTATTATAAGTTTAAAATCGAGTTTTCTTCTTCTCCTTCTTCTTCTTCTCCTTCTTCTTCTTCTTCTTCTTCTTCTTCTTCTTCTTCTTTTTCTTCTCCTTCTTCTTCATCTTCTTCCTCTTCTTTTATTTTAGGCAAGTTTGTTTATTCCACTTTCATCATAATTCTCGAAGCGATTGTCCTTTTCACGTTAGACATTGAACTCAATTGTGGACGCTTTTCCTGTTTGAGTTTTACATTTCCCTGAGCCACTACTTACCTGGGGAAAAAAGAAAAAAAATCGTAGAATATAGGTTAGGTAGTACCTAAAATATCTGCGAACATGACACTTGTAAGCCAAAGAGAATCAAGAGTCTAGACGAGTATAGAGTCCAAGAGTCTCCACATAAATTGAGACACCAATTTGTTTCGCCCATCAAATAGAACTGTTAACTTGGGATGTCATTAAGTTGTGTTAGTTTTGTGTTTCACGCTTGAAAATAGAACTGTTAACTTAGGATGTCATTAAGTTGTGTTAGTTTTGTGTTACACGCTTGATTTTAAAACTAAGTAGGAATTCTACCTATCTTATATCTTGACGATTACATTTCTTGTCTTGTACAGGCAGTACCTACAGGTAGGTTTATAAGTATTCTTACTTGTACGTACCTACGCACTAAACCTAGGTACCTCATACAGGTTAAAGATTGTACCTATATATTTTACGGGGAATGTGGAAAAAATCCACTCACCTATCAATCAAATATTCCAATTTCTCCGTCATTGAGCTCGGGGCGGGGCAAATAACAAATGTCTCGTACTTAGAATAATAAATTAATAAGAATTAATTATGATTCAGGTTAGAATTTCGTAGGAACAAGTGGTTCTACTTAGAAATGGTTTTTTGTCATCTCCACCAATTTTGATTTTAGATTGTCTCATTTCATAGACACCTACATGTGGATGAGCTTAAAGTTGGTATTTGGTGTCTCCACAAAACCAATAGGTATTTTACCAACTTACTATGGCTATTTACCTATTATTCTGAGGTGTTGGTCAACATGTCTTCCCAGTAGGTATTGTTCAACATGTCAACAACAATTTAGTAGGTATGTTAACTAACCAATCTTCTAGGCACCTTTAGTTTGTGTCCACACATGGTCGACGCCGTCGATCGACGTCGACTGAAACCGTACACTGTCTTGACAACATAGATTCATCTCTTCACCTCGTCGATCGACGATGTCGACTATGTGTGGACACAGCTTTAGAAAGACTAAGCATCTTGGATCAGAGTACAGAGGATTGCGCGTTGCCAGCCTAGTTAGCTTAGTTGGTAGCGCGTCTGCCTTGTAAGCGCTAGGCCGTGGGTTCGATTCCCGCCCGGGGCGGATTTTATCCCTTCTAGGCACCTTTAGTTTGTGTCCACACATGGTCGACGCCGTCGATCGACCGTCGATTGATGTCGACTGAAACCGTACACTGCCTTGACAACATAGATTCATCTCTTCACCTCGTCGATCGACGGTGTCGACTATGTGTTCTCTTCGACTATGTTTGGACACAGCTTTAGAAAGACTAAGCATCTTGGATCAGAGTACAGAGGATTGCGCCTTATCAAACATTCGAGAGTATCTTTCCAAAGATTCCAATCGTCCTTTGGCAAAGACAAAAACCTATGTAGGTATCAAGAAAAAAAAAAAAAGAGAGAGGATTGCGCCTTATCAAACATTCGAGAGTATCTTTCCAAAGATTCCAATCGTCCTTTGGCAAAGACAAAAACCTATGTAGGTATCTAGCTAGATTGGGATAAGAATGCACTTACCAATACATATATTATTTATCTACCTATACATACCTACCATTATGTTCAAATGGAAAACAAAAGAATAATCCAGGAGTCCGATATAAAAACGGGAAAAAGAGAACAATCGAATTATTTTTCTCATTTCATCTCCACCAATTTTGATTTTAGATTGTCTCATTTCATAGGCACCTACATTTGTGGATGAGCTTAAAATAATAAGTTGGTATTTGGTGTCTCCACCAAACCAATAGGTATTTTACCAACTTACTATTGCTATTCACCTGTTATTCTGAGGTGTTGGTCAACATGTCTTCCCAGTAGGTATTGTTCAACATGTCAATAGGTATGTTAACTTTAGTAGGTATGTTAACTAACCAAGTAGGTAAGTATTACTAATGAATGAAGTTTCATTGTTCTCCTCCTTTACCGATAGACCCCGCCTACCAAGGTTGAACTCAATAAAGAACGGGTGTATTTACATTTGGAACGACTTGGCGAAATCTGTTTGTATATCTTAGCCATCAAATTCGTCTAAAAATACTGAAAAACATATAAAACAGTATAAATATCTTCGTATGGGGATCAGCATTATTTCGCTCTCTCTACGCTTCAATTCATTTCCAATGCAATTGTTTGTATAAAAATCTGGACCAAGCCACACACATGGTAGAAACAGGGTGTATCAGGGTTAGGATAAAAATAAAAAGACGCTCTAAATATAAAGGATGCACTCATTCTGAAAGGCACTGGCCCGGGTTATTTAGAGGTCTCGCAGGGACTCATTCAGAACCCTTATGTCTACAGTTTAGAATTTTAGAGCGTCCACACCACGGTTAATATATTCGAACTCAGGTGAAATTTTAGGGGGTGGGGCTGAAAAAGTAGGTATACAAGTCACTGCTGAAAGGGATACAACAAGGTGCATCAACGTTGTTTGGTAGGAATTTAAAGTCACTGTATAGCTGCTATTTTTTTTCGGCTCTACATTTATAAATCCATACCCTCCGTTTGGGAAAAATTGCTCGTCCCATTGAACCACCCTGAATAAGCTAATGTAAACAAAACCTTGTTGATGCCTAATAAACAAACACCCTGTATTTATAAACAAACCGTAGCTCGGGAATTTAAAGTCACTGTATAGCTGCTATTTTTTTTCAGCTCTAAGTACATATAAATTTATACCCTCCGTTTGGGAAAAATTGCTCGTCCCGTTGAACCACCCTGGATAAGCTAATGTAAACAAAACCTTGTTGATGCCTAATAAACAAACACCCTGTATTTATAAACAAACCGTAGCTCTGTGCGCTCAATGGAATAATTAGTACAGTTTTTAATTTTCAGTTTATTGAGCTCTTTAAAATTTTACCCGATAAATTCGCTCAAAAGACGAGTTTTTGGAGTATTTTTGTTAAAATTAGACCTTTTTACCCGGTAAATTTCGTCTAAAAACCTATTTTCAGTGTCTTCTTTGCCGAGGTCAATATGGAGATTTTCATGTGCAAAATTTAGTCCAAAAGATAAATTTCCAATATGTCTTTGCTTGGCTGGGCTTTTACCCGCAAAATATTGGTCCAAAAGACAAAGTTTCAAGGTGTCTTTGCTAAAGTTACATTTTTCGGTGAATTTGGTCCAAAAGACGCAATGTTTGAGTGAAATGGATGAGTTGACGTTGCGAGTTTTGTTAGGATTTGTGGGTGGACACAAGGATAAACATAAGTATGGTTACAGAGGTACGTAGATACAAATTTTCCCCCTAGATATGTAGGTACAGATGGAGGAGGAGTGAATTAAGCGAAATATTTAGAACTTATTGAACGAGCGAAATGAGGTGGTAGTTTCAACTAGACGAGTTTTTCTTCTTCTTCTTCTCCTCCTCCTTCTTCTCCTTCTTCTTTTTCTTCTTCTTTTTCTTCTCCTTCTTCTTCTTCTTCTCCTTCTTCTTCTTTTTCTTCTTCTTCTCCTTCTTATTCTTCTTTTTCTTCTTCTCCTCCTTCTTCTTCTTCTTCTCCTTCTTCTTCTTCCTCCTCTTCTTTTATTTTAGGCAAGTTTGTTTGTTCCACTTTCACCATAACTCTTGAAGCGATTGTCCGTTTCTCGCTAGACATTGAACTCAATTGTGGACGCCTTTCTTGTCTGAGTTTTACATTTCCCTGAGCCACTACTTACCTGGAAGGAAAAAAGAAAAAAAAAATCGTAGAATATAGGTAGGTAGTACCTAAAATATCCGCGAACATAACACTTGTAAGCCAAAGAGAATCAACAGTCTAGACGAGTATAGAATCCAAGAGTCTCCACATAAATTGAGACACCAATTTGTTTCGCCCATCAAATAGAACTGTTAACTTAAGATGTCATTAAGTTGTGTTAGTTTTGTGTAACACGCTTGATTTTAAAACTAAGTAGGTATTCTACCTAGGTATCTTATATCTTGACGATTGCTTTTCTTGCTTTGTACAGGTAGATTTTCAAGTATTCTTGTACGTAGGTATACCCACTTACCTAGGTACCTCATACAGGTTGAAGATTTGTGTACCTACTTGTATGTAGGTATTTTACTTTGAATATGCTGAAGACATTAGACCTAGCCATCAATATAACATGTTGAGTACCAGTTCCTAACGGATCATTGGCGTTAAGCAACGTTGTTCGTGGTTTTCATCTAAACGGGTGACCACGTGCTGCTATTTCGGTGATGGATTCGGCCTCGTGAGGACAGTTGAGGAGCTGAGATTGAAATCCCATCGAATTCAGGGATTTTCCTTAGTTAAATTTCTTTATTTTCTTTCCAGAAACTAAGTCCTACCACCCCGAAATTCCAGACAGGATTCCCAGTAGAATAAACGGAGACATCCACCCCCATCCAAATATCTCGAAACTCCGCTCTGATTCTCTGCAAAAGCAAAACTCCATACATCCCTTCGACCAAGATCCAACTGGACCAAAGCCAGAATATTGTTCATCCAATCAGAGAGCCGATCCAAAGCCTCACCAAGGATGTTGTCAGAGAGCCGATCCTAGTGTTGCCAAATCAACCGAAGTCCGTCAACCGGTTTACATCTCACCGGTGGCAAGCGTTAGACCGATTGTTTCGGACGTTTTGGTGGACGATGCCAAGGTGTTTCAGACGCTGTACAACAGACGGGCTGTGCTGAGACATAACATTCCGGCCCGGCCTCAACACCTGACCAAGGTAAGTTGTTCTAAGACCGGCCACTCATGCTCCGATGGTCTGATGGACTGTCTAGAACTCCAGAGCAAGGGTCGGCAACTCTTTCAATGCACTGTGTTCAGGCCCTGAGGCTGGCTGGGGCATCCGTCGACTGTAGGAACGTGTGTGACGAAAGAAGCTTGTGACTACTAGTCTTTCAGACCATTTGAAGACTGAAGTCGGCAGCTTTTTCCGCCAAAAAAGTCCTTACGGTTTGACAGACCTAGGTCTTGTCTATCAGACAGATGGAGGTCTGACAGACCTAGTCGGAGCGTGAGTTGATAGCCTCCAAGTGCCTGCCGATTGTTTCGGACGTTTTGGTGGACGATGCCAAGGTGTTTCAGACGTTGTACGACAGACGGGCTGTGCTGAGGCATAACATTCCGGCCCGGCCTCAACACCTGTCCAAGGTAAGTTGTTATTAGACCGGCCACTCATGCTCCGATGGTCTGATGGGCTGTCTAGAACTCCAGAGCAAGGGTCGGCAACTCTTTCAATGCACTGTGTTCAGGCCCTGAGCCTGGCTGGGGCATCCGTCAGACTGTAGGAACGTGTGTGACGAAAGAAGCTTGTGACTACCAGTCTTTCAGACCATTTGAAGACTGAAGTCGGCAGCTTTTTCCGCCACAAAAGTCCTTACGATTTGACAGACCTAGGTCTTGTCTATCAGACAGATGGAGGTCTGACAGACCTAGTCGGAGCGTGAGTTGATAGCCTCCAAGTGCCTTGTCCAACGCTGAATGTTACTGAGAAAACTGATGGCCAATGGATCCCTATTCTACACAATTTGGCGGTGGAATTGGTTTCCTGGTGGCATTCTCTCAAGAGTCTCAAATTCTACATTCTTCGACGCAACGTCAGAGGGGTCGATTTTGGTTTAGGGAAATTTTGAGTTTAGCGAAACAAAACCTTGACTTTTTTTGGCACATTTTTTATTTATTATTATTATTATTTTTTGAACTCGATAGAAAGGTTAAAAATATCATAAATCTGGAGACAGTATCCAGTATCAGTTATGAAGTGTGCTATGGAGGAATATTAATATCTGGTATTCATATGAAAAATTCTCGGGTGCTCCTCTATGAGGGAAGAAATTCTGGCCACACGCCATATCATGTTAATGTCTGTGTAAAACATTTTGAACTCACTTCAGCAAAATGGGAATTTTAATCGTAGGTAAGCGGGAAAGATAAGAAATATGAAGGATTGTGGGAGAATTATACGAATGGATGGTATGGAGTATTGGACCCTGGAAAGGTGTAAAAGGGTTTGAGGTGAATCCATGTGGGGGAGTGTTTATTTGGGTGAACCCTTTCAAATTCGGGTGAACCCTTAACACATTAATAATTATGATGGTTCTATTGACTTACCAGTGGAGTGTTTTGATACGAGTTGCAGTCTAGATGTGAAATCCGCGCCTAAGGCTGGTCTCACACTGCACGCGTAGACGCACGATTTTGTAGCAGCCGACTACGTGCTACTCAATGTCGCGCGTCTACGGGTCCACGGATCAAATGTTAGACGGTCTTATAGGATAAAAACAGAGTGGAGTGGAGAGCAAAGAGCATAAAGAGATTATAGAGCTTTTTTGCTCTCAGTTCTATGCGATCTGAAATCGTCCCTTCCCTCTATCGTTGCTTCCAACTACCTACTCGATGCTCTTTGCGCGCTCTCCACTCTATTCTGTTTTTAGTTTTATTCTATAAGTTTGTGAAAATTTGTTAGTGAGAAAGGGTCCATTCTTGGAGCTACCCCCGAGGCCAGGTGAGGCTGAGAATGGCCCTGATGAAAAGTTATCTGGGTTAGAACATTCATAGGGCATGACCCGAGACAAGCACAAACATAATGTAACCTACACTTCATTTATTATTATTATTATTATTAATTTATTTCTTGCAATCTCTACTTGTCCTGGAGACAAGGAAAAAAGTTACGGCTTCGATCCCAGGATTTTTAATGAATGGAGTACATTGGAGTACGTATAGATCTGATAGGTCGAGATTACCTTAGTATTCAATGTTTCCATTGAAACAACAATGAAGTTTTAACTGCGGTTAGCCTTAGTAGGTCGTCAAAGTCACCCAAAGTGTGTGAGCCCTGCCCTAACTTTCAGAAGACGAAAATTCCTGAAATTTATTGAGAATTTCA
>NW_007380068.1:0-2212 GCF_000475195.1 Diaphorina citri
ATGTTCATGGCACCAGAATTTACCACATGGGCCCCCGCCTGTCTGGACTTCGTCTATGAGTAGAGCTGAACCATGCTATAGGGGACACGAATGATTGGAATTTGTTAGATATGTTGGGGAGGTAAACCAGGAAAGGCTGTGTGGAATAGCAGAACGAACCAAGTAAGTTTCAAGATTTAACTTGACGAAATTTCGTAAGATTGTTTGGTTCACCACAAACCACAACTCACTCTTGAACGGTTTGGTATCTATCCGATTTTGATAAAATTTGGAAAAAATGTTCAACACACGAAGAAAATTTCATTTCACTTTGGAACCGATCGGACTTCGAGTGGACTACAAGAACCTTTTTTAAGGTTTTTCCCCGCCATAACTCTTGAATTTTGACAATTGGAAAACGTGTTAATATTACCTTTTTCCCGATCTTCTGGAGTTGCTGGAAGAAATAGTTAGAGCCATGGTTGTCACCTCCTTCAGATTGGATGGGTTCCACTACAATACCCGCTACTGGAGTTCCCTTCTTGTTGTATTTAGTGATCAGATCTTCTACCTGGGGAGATTTATTTCTTAATTAAGACGTTTAATAGAGGGAACTGTTACAATCGTGCGGAAATTGAAGAAAGAAGGAGGACAGGTCCTGAGAACGGACCTAGTCAGAATCAGTTTAGGATGAATTTCGCCCGCGGCGGGAAAGACGCGCATACCAATCAAATTAACTAGGCATATACTCTATTCTGTTTGTTTAGTGTTGAAGTATTCTTACCTCAGCTAAACACTTCTCATCCTCTGCCTTATTCTCCCTCTCATTCTCCTCCAGAGGATATTTGTATTTAGGAAACGAAGCTATCGGCCAATCAAATGCCGGGATATCAATCTTGTGAATATACTTGGAGTGGGTAGTACTTAGACAGCCCAGCGTACGACCGTGAAATGCACCTGAAAACGAAGAAAGTTTATAATCATTATAGGTTTAACACATACACGACCGGCAATTTTATTGCTTATTTCCCGCATAGGCCTGTCATACCAAGCCGACTCACACTAGTTCTTATCCTACTTTTTTACCTTTTATGTAGTCTCCAGGGAATAGAGTTAGGAGAGGTCAAACGAAGCGCCAGGATTTATCATACAGACTCCTGATATTTCACTACCTTTCTACTTTGAACTGCATAGTATCGGATAGGTTACGGTGCACACGGGGCGCCTGATTGTATGCACTATAAGACGCCTGTTCTTCCTAGCCGTTGTTGAAGGATAGTCATGAGATAGGTTAGGTGCGCCGGGGCGCCGTGATTTGCTCATCATCCACTACGACGCGCCTCCTTCTTGCTCTCCTCGGGACGCTCCTGCGAGGGCTCCTCTGCCGCTGGTTGTTGATTCCTGATACCAGCATGCGAACTATGCTTCTTGTAGTGCGATTTTCATTGGAAAAAGACCACACATCATCGGGTAGTCGGATGTTGTTTCACACCCCTTGAGGTGCCTACCTCCCGAACATAACAGAGAAGAGATGCATAGTGTTCGCTTAATATGCATCTGATTGGAACAAGAGCCACACATCATCGGGTAGGGTGAGTTGTTTAACCCTTCTGAGTGCTACCGTGGAGACATAACAGAGAACAGAGGGAGGAGAGGTGTCTTATATGCATGCTGGAGTTGCGGACCAAGAGCCAACACATCCATGGGTTAGCTGCATGTTGTGTTGAAGCCCTGTTCAGGTGCTACCTGGAACAATAACAGAGGAGATGAATACTGTTCTTATCCATGCACGTTCTGAGTTGGAACAAGAGCACACACTCATGGTACGTGATGTTGTGTTAACCCTTTGAGGTGCTCACCTGGAACCATAACAGAGACAGAGATGAGATATGTTCTCTGTATGCATTCTGATTGGGAACAAGAGCCACACATCATGGTAGTGATGTTGTTTAACCTTGAGGTGCTCACCTGGAACATCAACAGATGAAGAGATGACGAGGTACTGTTCTTGTATGCACTTCTCATTCTTGAGCAAGCCACAGCATCATCGGGTAGTGCGATGTGTGTTGTAACCCTTGAGGTGCAGCCTGGAACATAACAGCCAGAAGAGCATGAATCACTGTTCTTGTATCGCATGTCTCGATTTGAACAAGAGCCACAACATCATGGTAGTGATGTCTGTGTACGACCCTTGAGGTGGCTACCTGGGAATCGATAAACGAGAAGAGTTCAG
>NW_007380068.1:3514-11669 GCF_000475195.1 Diaphorina citri
TATTTGCAGAGGAATGTCTCCTATCCTATATACTATGTTCAGTCTTTGAAGGGAAAGATTTCTTTATCGTTTTCCAACTTACGCTTCTAGGTGAGCAAGAAAAAAAAAAAAAAAAAAAAAAAATCGGTTTTGGTTTACAGTTCGGGTTTTCGCTAGTGGGATCCTCGAGACTAACTCGCCCGACTGCCTTTCTTGGGCTGGGACAGACTTTGAGAGTTGTGCCCTTTTCCCGTTTCTTCTTCTTCTTCTAAACTTTCACTTGATAACATTTAGAAACGAATTTGTTATCTTATCTTATATGGAACAAATAGGACGACCCTATCCTGACTTTTCCTTTTCAGGGAAAAGGGGGCTCGTCAGATTGGTTCCAGGAGTATATAAAACTGTTTAATACCCCTCATGTAGAATGTTTTCATTTGTGGGACTAATTTAATATTTTAAATAATTATAAAAAAAAATTTCTTTTGTTCATGTAAAAAAGCGAGAAAAGCTGATTGAAGAAAAAGTTGATAATAAAACAAAGGAGACATAATAAAGTCCTCATCCTCTCAACGATCCATTGTGAACAAGGAGGTTAGACAGACCTGATACAAGCGCCCTCGGAAGTGTAGTTGTTGGATATTAGGCTTTGACAACCTTTTAGTTACTACCATGAACACCCTTTAAGTAATTGCTCATGGTCATACCTGCTCTTACTTTGTGGATACGGACTCCATTACTTTGTAGATACGTATTATTTTGTGGATACAGACTCCATTACTTTGTGGATACGTAAGACTTCATTACGTACTTTGTAGATACGTGTTATTTTGTGGGATACGGACTCCATTACTTTTGGTAGATACGTGTAGTCGTATACGACTGACCTTCAAGTAATAATTTTTATTATCGATTCGGTCGGAACAACGAATCACCACCTTGTAGATACGCACCTATTATGGTCGTTTTATCTGACGCCCAATGCTAGGTGGCGCCCTCCTATTAATTAGAAATGATCCGTATTGACAGTACGATTTTTGGGCGGATACAGACTTACAAAATTAATGACTGTTTCTGGGATGTATTGTTACAGGATTACTCAAATGAGAAATTTTATCGATATTTATTTCGTTGGTGAACTTCACAAAGAAATTTCTCACTCACCTGACTCACAAATAACGGCACAAAAATAAAGCACGTCTTACTTTGTTGACGATTGTAATCTCCTGAGCACATTAGAAGAAGCGGGAAAAGGCAATTCTGCCTCAACTACACAGAAAAAAAATTGAAAAATAAGTCTTTTCTAGTTAGAAAGCATCGTTACTTGTTAGATTGTAATATTCGCAGTCACGTATGTCGAAGCAGATGTTATTGCTGCGTACGAATCCGACCACGACAAGTATGTCCCGGTCTGGCACTGTGATTACAATATTTCTCACGACCCGCGCTTGTTGCTTTGCGTTAGGAATCAAAAGTCTACTACTTGTGCTCTGCTCATGTGTTAAAACAGTCTTTGTTGTCACTGTTATTAACTTGCTAGCTTTTTGCTCATGCTAAACACATGCTACCACTCATAAGCTTATGGCGGCCTCTTGAAGTCGTACGTTCGTTCGCTCAATCGTTCGACGGCTGTTCCCGGTAGGTAGTTAAGCATCGCTGTTACAGTCGAGAGTTGTCATAAATTTTAAAATATAAGTTTGGTTTATTATCAACTCATAGCAACCTCGCTCTTATAGATGTATCTGATATGCCTTTCGCACTATCACATACATTCTACTTATAAGTTTAACCGCAACTATGTGAGTAAAATATGTTCTTGTGATTCCGTCAACATGGTTTAGTCATGTTTCTCTATAAAGCATACTAGCTGATGGACCATAGTTGTGCATATCATGTATGTGGATTAGTGCCAGCTATAAGGTAAGAGTGGTAACGTTAACTTTGTCGTGCAATGTGCTTCGATGTCCCATCCACTAGCTAGTAGTAGAAAGTTGTTCCAAGACATCCAGGTAAAAGGATCTGCAAGCCGAACAAAGGCTCTGTTACCAGGTTTTTTTGGTGATATTTCTCTTTTTTTTTTTTTTTACGTCTGAACACAAACCCACAGTCAAAAATCCAGGTATTTAAAAAAGTAAAATTAGCTGTTTTTCAAAGACAATTTTTGGTGCTCGTTTTCGTGTTTTAAAACTACAGGCCAAAGGTTTCAAGTCTCTGCAATGCTTTGTCGCGCCAAAAACAGCTTCTTTAAAATTGAACGCGAAATAAGTTCCCTAGTCTTACCCTGGAATAAACGGAAAAAGTGAGTGCAGGAAAGGTCGCTGTTATTGGGGTGAAATTGCATGGACTTTTTGAAATGGCTCTTGATCTTTTGTCCAGCGACGGTGGAAAATCAATACGAATCAAACCGCATTCCGCAGACGGGAACATTCGGCGATCCGGCGCCCAAGCCTAAGGCGGGCCGCCTAAAAATAGGACTACCCTAATTACAAGCAAGGAGCCTTGCCGACCGACAAGAAGGATAGGACAGAAAGAAGAGAAAGCAAAGGGCCCTGCTTATTCTGGTATCGTCGAAATGTCAAGGGAGAACAGTTTTGGAGAAATTTTTTTTTTTTGATCCATTGACTGGGCACACCACCCCACAGACCCCATAGAACTTACGAATGCTTATTGAAGGAAAGATTTGCAATTCGGGTCGGTGTTCTAACCTTACCCATTGGTTTACTGTTAAAAAAGGCTTTATGCGTCAGGATAACGGGCTACATTGTTCATGGGTTTTCCACGGTAACCGCGTGGGTGTTTGTAGGTTTTGCCAGGGGGTCCCCCAGCTAGACTAAGCTGGTCTACTCCCTGTTTGAAGTCCCCCAGCCAGACATATACCCCCTAAAAAACAAACAATAATAAAAACCTTTTACCTTGAGGTACAGCTTGGGTCTGCGTCTGGTAATCACAGGGTCCGTCATTCTGTTCCAGTTCCGCCAATACAGGGGCCTGCGTTGAGAACTGGCCTGAAAACAGGGCTTCCAAGTCTTCACCGCCCTTGGTCTGACTGGGCAGTAGGTTGTCCAGGCCTCCCAGCTCGAGGGTCGAGGGTTCGTCGTCAAAGTTGAGCTTCTTGGGGGAGTGGTGGAGTGGAGAGGTTGGCTGACTGTCGACAAGAAAGCTCGCGTTCCGACTCTGTAAGGGGAAGGTAAAACGGGGAAAGTTGTTTGAAAAATTTAAAGTAATTTAAGCACTATTTTTTTTTCTTCCAATTTTTCACTTGGTCCTACCCCTACCTAATAAATTGGCGAAAAATTAAAGACACCATTTTTTTTAACATTTTTGCAAAATTAGTATCGGAATCAGTATCGGAAAGCCGTTCCGCAGTTTTTGTGGAACAAAAGTTAGACAAGCACATAATCTAGGGGTATTGGCACAAAAGACCTGCCTACTGTTCGTAGTGCAAAAACGGCTCGAAAGGGGGGGAAATGTAGAATTTACTTCGTTCATAAAGTATAGTTACCTCGCTGACAGTCTTATCACATCCAGTCAGAGTTACTACAGGAGAAAACACTACTTTATCATGAGCAGGAGTACAGCTATTACTTTGTTCTGTATTCATTCCCATCTGATAGGCAGGCAGTTCATCATCTGAAAATACAAAGGCAATTTTAATGCATAATGTTCCTGTTAGAGGAAAATTATCTGTTTTGTATGAAAACTTCTTTTTCTTCGCCTTTTCCCGTGCTCAGACGGGGTCGGCGTTTTTCGTCAGCCCCTCAATCAGCCCTAGGGTGATCGCTGTTGGGCTGACATTTGGTTTTGGCTACAAAAAATTTACGAGTGGTTGCCCTTCGCACTCAACCTTTGCTATTTCTTTAGCAGGGGAAATTTCAGGCTGGTATCCTCCCTGTTTTAAAGTTCCCCAGATAGACAGAAAACCTCCCAATAAATAATAATAATAATTAAATTGTAGGTATTATTGGGAAGCCAGAGGTAAAATGACCTAGTAGTCAAATAGCCCGACATTTGCAAACAACAACAACAACAACATATATAATAATAAAACACGTAGATTCTGCTACCTATAACATACCATCACACTCCATGGCGTTTCCATCAGTCTTCTGAGTCATAAACATGTCGAATGTTTTGCTTTTGGATTTCAAAGATCTCGGCGATTCTTCTACTTGGCATGGTTTATCTTCATCTGCAAAACAATTTTTTTTTTTTAAAGAGGTTTGACAGAGGGAACTATAACTGCTATGGTCTTATCGTCCCGAAATCGAAGAGAGGAGGAAGACAGGATAGGAGAAAGCCAGCCGTTCCGAGAACGAATATTATCCCATCAGAATAAAATCCGCCCCGGGCGGGAATCGGACCCGCGGCTTAGTGCTTACAAGGCAGACGCACTACCAACTACTAAGCTAACTAGGCTGGCGCAAAACAAATTTAAATGTGTTAATAATGTTAATATCGTATTTTGTGCTGTATCAAGACATGCCGCAAAATTTAAATCCAGCCCTGACTTATTGTGCTCAACTCCACCTATTAATTACTACCTACACGAACAAACCTCAGTGGCGTAGTGGTTGGCAAAGTGGACTTTGAATCTGGAGGTTGGTGGTTCGAGTACAAGTCAAGTCATAAAATTTAGCGTAGTATATTAAGCGGGGAACGATGTTTGTGACGAGCATTTGTGCTTAACACAATTCAAATCCTTACTACCTATACAAGTTAGAGTAGGGTTTTTAGTGTCTCCAACTTACCATTCACATCTTTGCTTTCTTCCTCATCTTCTTCCTCTTTATCGTCTTCTTCCTCCTCCTCCTCTTCCTCTTCATCCGCACTCACTCCTTCTTCATCGCTCACTTCTGCCTCTTCGTCCACGAATGCACTCTTCACTCTCTTCTTCTTCTTCCTTGGTTTCTCCATTATGTTTTCTTCCTCTTCGTCTTCTTCTGTTGTCAATTCTTCTTCATCGAACTCCTCTTCTTCGTCTTTGTCTGCTTCACAGTCGGATTTTTCGCCTGGGGGAAAAAAAGAGATTTTTTTCAAAGTTATTTAAGCGCGAATAATATGCCCTTTTGCCTTTAAGCATTGTTAGAGCGCTTAAAGGGGCAAAAAGTGACTATTTTAACCATGTTTTTAGGTATTTCATAGAACTGCGACATACTTTAGACTCGTGTGATCTGTGTTGTAACATGTCCATCATCAGATGAGTGAGAAAAGACAAGCGCAAGGCCGCGGGTTCGATTCCCCGCCCGGGGCGGATTTTATCCTGAACGGATAGTGTTTGTTCTCGGAACGGCTGGCTTTCTCCTATCCTGTCTTTCTTCTCTCTTCGATTTCAGGACGATAAGACCTTAACAGTTACAGTTCCTTTCGGGTGCAATAGACCTACGTACTGGATTCCGCACGCAGGAATTCCGTCAGGAAAAACCCTCGTTTCAATGTAATGTTCCCTCTATCCAACCTTTGAAAAAAAAAATCATCATTATTTTGGCTTACCGGCATACGTTTCCTCGTCCATCTTCGCCTCCTCAATCCTCCTCATCCATGCTTTCTCTCTATTCTTCGCCATCTGCTCTTCCAGTTGTTTCTTCAACACCACCCGTCTTGCTCCCGGCACACACTCAGCGCCTCTGTTAGACTTGGCTAGTTCAGCATTATCCTCCAGTACAATGGATAGGGCTTCACTGGAATAACCTGTGATTTCACCCTGCGAGTCACGCTCTGTGCTTGTGATGCTGCAATATTGAATTTGAATAGATCAGTTGCGCTTACTTGGGTGATGTTTCAAGCTCTGATGTTGTAATGCTGCAATATTGAATTTGAATAGATCAGTTGCGCTTACTTGGGTGATGTTTCAAGCTCTGATGTTGTAATGCTGCAATATTGAATTTGAATAGATCAGTTGCGCTTACTTGGGTGATGTTTCAAGCTCTGATGTTGTAATGCTGCAATATTGAATTTGAATAGATCAGTTGCGCTTACTTGGGTGATGTTTCAAGCTCTGATGTTGTAATGCTGCAATATTGAATTTGAATAGATCAGTTGCGCTTACTTGGGTGATGTTTCAAGCTCTGATGTTGTAATGCTGCAATATTGAATTTGAATAGATCAGTTGCGCTTACTTGGGTGATGTTTCAAAAGTAAGTTCCAAGATTTAACTTGACGAAATTTCGTAAGATTGTTTGGTTCACTACAACTCACTCTTGAACGGTTTGGTATCTATCCGATTTTGATAAAATTTGGCAAAAATGTTCAACACACGAAGAAAGTTTTATTTCACTTTGGAACCGATCGGACTTCGAGTGGACTACAAGAACCTTTTTAAGGTTTTTTTCCCCGCCATAACTCTTGAATTTTGACATTTGGAAAACGTGTTAATATTACCTTTTTCCCGATCTTCTGGAGTTGCTGGAAGAAATAGTTAGAGCCATGGTTGTCACCTCCTTCAGATTGGATGGGTTCCACTACAATACCCGCTACTGGAGTTCCCTTCTTGTTGTATTTAGTGATCAGATCTTCTACCTGGGGAGATTTATTTCTTAATTAAGACGTTTAATAGAGGGAACTGTTACAATCGTGCGGAAATTGAAGAAAGAAGGAGGACAGGTTCTGAAAACGGACCTAGTCAGAATCAGTTTAGAATAAATTTCGCCCGCGACGGGAAAGACGCGCATACCAATCAAACTAAGGCATATACTCTATTCTGTTTGTTTAGTGTTGAAGTATTCTTACCTCAGCTAAACACTTCTCATCCTCTGCCTTATTCTCCCTCTCATTCTCCTCCAGAGGATATTTGTATTTAGGAAACGAAGCTATCGGCCAATCAAATGCCGGGATATCAATCTTGTGAATATACTTGGAGTGGGTAGTACTTAGACAGCCCAGCGTACGACCGTGAAATGCACCTGAAAACGAAGAAAGTTTATAATCATTATAGGTTTAACACATACACGACCGGCAATTTTATTGCTTATTTCCCGCTAGGCACCTGATTTATCATACTAGACTCCTGTTCTTCCTACCTTTTACCTTTGAATGATAGTATGGATAGGTTAGGTGCAACGGGCGCCTGATTTATCATATAAGACGCCGGTGACTGAGGAGCATCCAGAAAGGCCTTAGTAAATGAATAAAAAAACTTACTTCAAGGACACAGTCTGTCCAGCAGGTTTCACTTTGGCAGCGGTATGTTTCATAGCCCTCTCTAGAAGTCTGCGTGCGCCCTCTTTCAGATTCGAACTTGGCCTTATATCATCATCAAGCTCAATGAAATCATCACTCCCATTGGTTGGCTTCAGCGTGATTGGTTGGTTACTCGGGATACCAAATTTCCTATTGGACGGTTCCGGTGGTTGATTGGTTACATCTTCGTCATCAGATGGAGGTCGAATCGAGTCTGTCCAATCAGTGAAGAGCTTCTTTTAGCTATTTTAAAATGAACTTCAGGCATATGGTATGTAGGTGTTTCATTACCTCAGGCATAGGTGTTTTATTATGCATAGATGTTTCATTACCTCAGACATAGGTGTTTCATTACCTCAGACATAGGTGTTTTATTATGCATAGATGTTTCATTACCTCAGGCATAGGTGTTTCATTCTATTTATAGCCATTTAAAATAAACTTCAGACATATGGTATGTAGGTGTTTCATTACCTCAGGCATAGGTGTTTTATTATGCATAGATGTTTCATTACCTCAGGCATAGGTGTTTCATTATGCATAGATGTTTCATTACCTCAGGCATAGGTGTTTCATTCTCGTCCATACTGGTACTCGTTATGAATTTCCCACAAGTACCATCATTGATTTCCAACAGTTTCGGATCTATAGGTTGTGATGTGAAGGCTCCTGAACATAGTCCAGACAGATTGGAGGAACAAGTGTTACCTAGCAACTCTCCTACACCTGAAATAATACAGAGGAAACAAAATAATAGTTGAAAAATAGAAGTTAGTCGAAAAGAGCGAAAAAATGTACTTGTTTAAGCAAAGATTTTACTATAGTTCACTTTCAAATCTTCTTCTTCTTTGCCTTTTCCCGTGTTGAGAGTTTCAGACAGGGTCGGCGTTTTTCGTCAGCCGCTCAATCAGACCTAGAGTAATCGCTTTTGGGCTGACATTTGGTTTCGGGTACAAAAAAAAAAAAAAAAAAAAAAAAAAAAAAAAAAAAAAAAAAGAGG
>NW_007380068.1:12080-39289 GCF_000475195.1 Diaphorina citri
TTTGCAGAGGAATGTTCTCTTATCCTTATGACTCTCCCCGTCTCGCCGCATCGTTTCCAAGCTCTACGCTTCTAGGTGAGCAACAAAAAAAAAAAAAAAAAAAAAAAAAACATCGTCTTTTGGATAGTACGGTCCGGGTTTCGTAGTGGGATCCTGACTAACTGCGCCGACTGCTTTTTGCGCTGGGAAGACTTTGAGAAGTCCCCCAGCTAGACTAAGCTGGTCTACTCCCTGTTTGAAGTCCCCCAGCCAGACATATACCCCCTAAAAAACAAACAATAATAAAAACCTTTTACCTTGAGGTACAGCTTGGGTCTGCGTCTGGTAATCACAGGGTCCGTCATTCTGTTCCAGTTCCGCCAATACAGGGGCCTGCGTTGAGAACTGGCCTGAAAACAGGGCTTCCAAGTCTTCACCGCCCTTGGTCTGACTGGGCAGTAGGTTGTCCAGGCCTCCCAGCTCGAGGGTCGAGGGTTCGTCGTCAAAGTTGAGCTTCTTGGGGGAGTGGTGGAGTGGAGAGGTTGGCTGACTGTCGACAAGAAAGCTCGCGTTCCGACTCTGTAAGGGGAAGGTAAAACGGGGAAAGTTGTTTGAAAAATTTAAAGTAATTTAAGCACTATTTTTTTTTCTTCCAATTTTTCACTTGGTCCTACCCCTACCTAATAAATTGGCGAAAAATTAAAGACACCATTTTTTTTAACATTTTTGCAAAATTAGTATCGGAATCAGTATCGGAAAGCCGTTCCGCAGTTTTTGTGGAACAAAAGTTAGACAAGCACATAATCTAGGGGTATTGGCACAAAAGACCTGCCTACTGTTCGTAGTGCAAAAACGGCTCGAAAGGGGGGGAAATGTAGAATTTACTTCGTTCATAAAGTATAGTTACCTTGCTAACAGTCTTATCACATCCAGTCAGAGTTACTACAGGAGAAAACACTACTTTATCATGAGCAGGAGTACAGCCATTACTTTGTTCTGTATTCATTCCCATCTGATAGGCAGGCAGTTCATCATCTGAAAATACAAAGGCAATTTTAATACATAATGTTCCTGTTAGAGGAAAATTATCTGTTTTGTATGAAAACTTCTTTTTCTTCGCCTTTTCCCGTGCTCAGACGGGGTCGGCGTTTTTCGTCAGCCTCTCAATCAGCCCTAGGGTGATTGCTTTGGGCTGATATTTGGTTTTGGCAACACAAATTTTACTAGTGGATGCCCTTCGCACTCAACCTTTGCTATTTCTTTAGCAGGGGAAATTTCAGGCTGGTGTCCTCCCTGTTTTAAAGTCCCCCAGCCAGACAGAAAAACTCCCTATAAATAATAATAAAACACGTAGATTCTGCTACCTATAACATACCATCACACTCCATGGCGTTTCCATCAGTCTTCTGAGTCATAAACATGTCGAATGTTTTGCTTTTGGATTTCAAAGATCTCGGCGATTCTTCTACTTGGGATGGTTTATCTTCATCTGCAAAACAAATGTAAATGTGTTAATAATGGTAATATCGTATTTTGTGCAGTATCAAAGGCATGCCGCAAAACTTAAATCCAGCCCTGACTTATTGTGCTCTACTCCACCTATTAATTACTACCTACACTAACCAACCTCAGGGGCGTAGTGGTTAGCAAAGTGGACTTTGAATCTGGAGGTTGGTGGTTCGAGTACAAGTCAAGTCATAAAATTTAGCGTAGTATATTAAGCGGGGAACGATGTTTGTGACAAGCATTTGTGCTTAACACAATTCAAATCCTTACTACCTATACAGGTTAGAGTAGGGTATTTTTTTAAGAGGTTTGGCAGAGGGAACTGTAACTGCTATGGTCTTATCGTCCCGAAATCGAAGAGAGAAGGAAGACAGGATAGGAAAAAGCCAGCCGTTCCGAGAACGAACATTATCCCATCAGGATAAAATCCGCCCCGGGCGGAAATCGAACCCGCGCATACAAGGCAGACGCACTACCAACTAAGCTAACCAGGCTGGCAAGTAGATAATTTGATTAGTTAGTTTGCTTTCTATTTGAATAGATAGCCAAGGACCTAGTACTGATCTAGTAGTAATGGAGCAGTTGCAAATGGGTAAAAATTATAAATAAATGGTCGATTCCTAGCTTTCAGAAACGGAACCAATTCCGATGGAGCATGATCTTTGATTTCCTATGGTTTATAGTGAATATAGTGCAGTTTCCAAAAGAGATTTTTTTCTTTAAGAGGTTTGACAGAGGGAACTGTAACTGCAATGGTCTTATCGTCCCGAAATCGAAGAGAGAAGGAAGGAAGACGAAGAGAGAAGGATAGGAGAAATCCAGCCGTTCCGAGAACGAACATTATCCCATCAGGATAAAATCCGCCCCGGGCGGAATTTTTTGAAATCAACCCCAATCAGATTGCTTGATCCGAAGTTAATCCAAATACGCTCACTTGTGGCCTCGGCCATCAATGATCTACTAGTGTGGTTGCTTGTCCAAAGATAGTCTATTCGTACTCAATCTACAAGCATCCCCCTATTTGGGTTCTGGGGCACTCTATTCGGGTTTTGGGGCACTCTATTCGGGTTCTGGGCCGATTTCTATTTCACTTCGGGGGGGCGGCTTTTGTACTACAGGGTTGGGGTCGTTCCAGGGTTGTATTTCGGCCGAGCCGAACACGAGATAGAATAGATTGGTGACCGCCAGAATTATGAACGTGAGCCAAAACACGAGCCTCCATTCCGACATTGTACTCTGAAATGAAAATTGGAGTTAAATATAATGGAGCAACCTCCGTGGCCGAGTGGGTATCACACTAGGCTTGCACGTAGGAGGCCCGGGTTCGATTCCCGGCGGGGCCGCAGTTTTTTTTCGGCTCTGTGCTTGGCGTTCAGGGTGCACTTGGCCTCGTGAAGACAATTGAGTGGCTACTTTTATTGAGGTGTAATAATCGGGGAAAGATATTTGTGACAAGCTTTTCAGTATGCTTAACACAATTAAAAATTCCATCCTTCCTTATTTCCTTCATAATAATGCTCATTTTGGTTCTGGTTCAGAGCAAGGAACTTAGTCAGTTGTACCTAAAACCTAATTATTTAAATGATAAAAAAAAGTAGCCTCCGTGGCCGAATGAATATCACACTAGGTTTGCACTCCGGAGGTCCCGGGTTCGATTCCCGGCGGGGTCGAAGTTTTTTTCGGTTCTATGATTGGAGTTCGGGGTTCACTCAGACTCGTGAGGACAATTGAGTAGCTACTTCAATCGAGTAGCGACCAGTGGCGACATTAGGTACCAGTATAAAATGATGACCCGAGTAAATGAGAATTATTAAATAAAGGAGGCACGTAGTCATGCTGTGATACCCACAAAAGTTGTGGAGAAGCTCTCTGCTTTACCACAAAGAATGGAACAGTTGCGCTTACTTGGGTGATGTTTCAAAGTCATAGAGCAGGAAAAATGAGGACCAACGGAATTTTTCTTTTTCTTCTACGACTTCTAGATACCGAGATAAATCGATCTAAAAAATACCGGTAAATCGTGAAGTTTGTCGTCACGGCATACGCTCCCGTAGGCGATGACGTCATAATTCATGACTCCCGCTTCGTTTGTTTGTGCGCAAGCGTTTCTGCGCATTTTGACGTGAAATCTGACGTCACAACTCTTTGAACTTTTTCATTAGAACGGCAATTAAAAATTGAATTTTCGACCTTTTAAAGTTACTTTTTCGGAGTTTTGACCTCAGATTTGAATTTTTCACTACTTTTTAGGTAGGAATTGGCATACCCTCTCCCAAGAGAGGAGCAACCAGACTCATAATAATAATAATAATAATAATAATAATAATAAATACGTAGGAATTGACCGTTTATTTATAATTTTTACCCATTTGCAACTCCTCCATTGAGATTAACATTTAGAGAGAAACAATCAATAAAATTTATCGAAGGCCTGCACAAAGTTTGAGAATAATGGGTTACAATTTTGTTTTTGAGGTTTGATAGAGGGAACTGTAACACCGGAAGTCCCCTGTCCCGAAATCGAAGAGAGGACAGGATAGTAGAGAGCCAGCCGTTCCAAGAACAAACGTTACCTGTAGAAAGCCAGCCGTACCAAGAACAAACGTAAAATATTTTTATTTCATTTTATTTTTTTTTTAAGTTAAGCAAGGTTTATATACTTTTCTGTAAACCTTACCTATGAAATATATAAGACCTTGTTTAGACTGCGGGAGTAAAGGGACTTTTCAGTCTCATTCTGGCAGGATAAACAAGGTATATTCTATTCTATTCTTACCTGTTCAGGATAAAGTTCGCCCCAAGCGGGAATCAAATCGGCGACCTTTCCCTCATAAGGCAGACGCGTTACCCTAAAAGCTATTTGGGCGTGTTTTCAGCCTTGAGAGGACAATTGAGGTGACTGAGGAGCTTCCAGAAAGACCTTAGTAAATGAATGAAAAAACTTACTTCAATGACACAGTCTGTCCAGCAGGTTTCACTTTGGCAGCGGTATGTTTCATAGCCCTCTCTAGAAGTCTGCGTGCACCCTCTTTCAGATTCGAACTTGGCCTTATATCATCATCAAGCTCAATGAAATCATCACTCCCATTGGTCGGCTTCAGCGTGATTGGTTAGTTTCAGACTTGTATCATATATCCTATCCTCTGTAAGGAGACGTTTATGTCCCCCAGCTAGACTAAGCTGGTCTACTCCCTGTTTGAAGTCCCCCAGCCAGACATATACCCCCTAAAAAACAAACAATAATAAAAACCTTTTACCTTGAGGTACAGCTTGGGTCTGCGTCTGGTAATCACAGGGTCCGTCATTCTGTTCCAGGTCCGCCAATACAGGGGCCTGCGTTGAGAACTGGCCTGAAAACAGGGCCTCCAAGTCTTCACCGCCCTTGGTCTGACTGGGCAGTAGGTTGTCCAGGCCTCCCAGCTCGAGGGTCGAGGGTTCGTCGTCAAAGTTGATTCCGCCAATACAGGGGCCTGCGTTGAGAACTGGCCTGAAAACAGGGCTTCCAAGTCTTCACCGCCCTTGGTCTGACTGGGCAGTAGGTTGTCCAGGCCTCCCAGCTCGAGGGTCGAGGGTTCGTCGTCAAAGTTGAGCTTCTTGGGGGAGTGGTGGAGGGGAGAGGTTGGCTGACTGTCGAGAAGAAAGCTCGCATTCCGACTCTGTAAAAAGAGACAAAACGGGGAAAGTTGTTTGAAAAAATTAAAGTAATTTACTTAAGCACTATTTTTTTTCTTCCAATTTTTCACTTGGTCCTACCCCTACCTAATAAATTGGCGAAAAATTAAAGACACCATTTTTTTTAACATTTTTGCAAAATTAGTATCGGAATCAGTATCGGAAAGCCGTTCCGCAGTTTTTGTGGAACAAAAGTTAGACAAGCACGACCTGCCTACTGTTCGTAGTGCAAAAACGGCTCGAAAGGGGGGGAAATGTAGAATTTACTTCGTTCATAAAGTATATTTACCTTGCTAACAGTCTTATCACATCCAGTCAGAGTTACTACAGGAGAAAACACTACTTTATCATGAGCAGGAGTACAGCTATTACTTTGTTCTGTATTCATTCCCATCTGATAGGCAGGCAGTTCATCATCTGAAAATACAAAGGCAATTTTAATGCATAATGTTCCTGTTAGAGGAAAATTATCTGTTTTGTATGAAAACTTCTTTTTCTTCGCCTTTTCCCGTGCTCAGACGGGGTCGGCGTTTTTCGTCAGCCCCTCAATCAGCCCTAGGGTGATCGCTGTTGGGCTGACATTTGGTTTTGGCTACAAAAAATTTACGAGTGGTTGCCCTTCGCACTCAACCTTTGCTATTTCTTTAGCAGGGGAAATTTCAGGCTGGTATCCTCCCTGTTTTAAAGTTCCCCAGATAGACAGAAAACCTCCCAATAAATAATAATAATAATTAAATTGTAGGTATTATTGGGAAGCCAGAGGTAAAATGACCTAGTAGTCAAATAGCCCGACATTTGCAAACAACAACAACAACAACATATATAATAATAAAACACGTAGATTCTGCTACCTATAACATACCATCACACTCCATGGCGTTTCCATCAGTCTTCTGAGTCATAAACATGTCGAATGTTTTGCTTTTGGATTTCAAAGATCTCGGCGATTCTTCTACTTGGGATGGTTTATCTTCATCTGCAAAACAAATGTAAATGTGTTAATAATGGTAATATCGTATTTTGTGCAGTATCAAAGGCATGCCGCAAAACTTAAATCCAGCCCTGACTTATTGTGCTCTACTCCACCTATTAATTACTACCTACACTAACCAACCTCAGGGGCGTAGTGGTTAGCAAAGTGGACTTTGAATCTGGAGGTTGGTGGTTCGAGTACAAGTCAAGTCATAAAATTTAGCGTAGTATATTAAGCGGGGAACGATGTTTGTGACAAGCATTTGTGCTTAACACAATTCAAATCCTTACTACCTATACAGGTTAGAGTAGGGTATTTTTTTAAGAGGTTTGGCAGAGGGAACTGTAACTGCTATGGTCTTATCGTCCCGAAATCGAAGAGAGAAGGAAGACAGGATAGGAAAAAGCCAGCCGTTCCGAGAACGAACATTATCCCATCAGGATAAAATCCGCCCCGGGCGGAAATCGAACCCGCGCATACAAGGCAGACGCACTACCAACTAAGCTAACCAGGCTGGCTAATCCCGGGTTTGAATCCCGCCTGGGGCGAACTCTATCCTAAACAGATCAGGCTAATGAAGCAGTTGCAAATGGGTAAAAATTATTAATAAAAGGTCGATTCCTACATAAAAAGTTGTGAAAAATCCAAATCTGAAGTCAAAACCCCGAAAAAGTAACCTTAAAAAGTCGAAAATTCAATTTTTAATTGCCGTTCTAATGAAAAAGTTCAAAGAGTTGTGACGTCAGATTTCACGTCAAAATGCGCAGAAACGCTTGCGCACAAACAAACGAAGCGGGAGTCATGAATTATGACGTCATCGCCTACGGGAGCGTACCTATACAAGTTAGAGTAGGGTTTTTAGTGTCTCCAACTTACCATTCACATCTTTGCTTTCTTCCTCATCTTCTTCCTCTTCCTCCTCCTCTTTATCTTCTTCTTCGTCTTCCTCTTCATCCGCACTCACTCCTTCTTCATCGCTCACTTCTGCCTCTTCGTCCACGAATGCACTCTTCACTCTCTTCTTCTTCTTCCTTGGTTTCTCCATTATGTTTTCTTCCTCTTCGTCTTCTTCTGTTGTCAATTCTTCTTCATCGAACTCTTCCTCCTCTTCTTCTTTGTCTGCTTCACAGTCGGATTTTTCGCCTGGGGGGAAAAAAAAGAGATTTTTTAAAAAGTTATTTAAGCGCTAATAATATGCCATTTTGCCCTTAAGCATTCTTAGATCGCTCAAAGGGGCAAAAAGTGACGTATTTTAACCATGTTTTTAGGTCTTTCATAGAATTAATACAACTGCGACATACTTTAGACTCGTGTAATCTGTGTTGTAACATGTCCATCATCAGATGAGTGAGAAAAGACAAGCGCAAGGCCGCGGGTTCGATTCCCCGCCCGGGGCGGATTTTATCCTGAACGGATAGTGTTTGTTCTCGGAACGGCTGGCTTTCTCCTATCCTGTCTTTCTTCTCTCTTCGATTTCAGGACGATAAGACCTTAACAGTTACAGTTCCTTTCGGGTGCAATAGACCTACGTACTGGAATCCACACGCAGGAATTCCGTCAGGAAAAACCCTCGTTTCAATGTAATGTTCCCTCTATCCAACCTTTGAAAAAAAAAATCATCATTATTTTGGCTTACCGGCATACGTTTCCTCGTCCATCTTCGCCTCCTCAATCCTCCTCATCCACGCCTTCTCTCTATTCTTCGCCATCTGCTCTTCCAGTTGTTTCTTCAACACCACCCGTCTAGCTCCCGGCACACACTCAGCGCCTCTGTTAGACTTGGCTAGTTCAGCATTATCCTCCAGTACAATGGATAGGGCTTCACTGGAATAACCTGTGATTTCACCCTGCGAGTCTCGCTCTGTGCTTGTAATGCTGCAATATTGAATTTGAATAGATCAGTTGCGCTTACTTGGGTGATGTTTCAAAGTCATAGAGCAGGAAAAATGAGGACCTAAAAACGGCGGTGAAACACTCATATTTTAAACTAAATCCCCTTTAGGGGTGAGCTATTCATTTCTAACGAAAGTCACAACTTTGGGTCGGGGTTGTGTTTTTTGGGTCACCAGGAAGCTATTCGCTATGAAGATTCATTTTTTCCCCCCGAACTTACATGTACGACCCGAGAGCTTCTCCTTTCGCTCTCAGAGGAATGGAAGGGATGGGCTTCCTCTTCTCAAGAAATTCAACTTGATTTATCTTCTTTTTCATTATGACTTTCAACATTGGTTTTTGGTTTCTCATCTTCGGAGTCACTCTCGACTCTAGCAATTCTTTTCTTCTTAATAGATTTTGGTTTTGGACTATCTTCTAGTTCTTTTTCATTCTCGTCTTCAGAAGATGATTCTTCTCTAGTATTGATAGGATTGGCTAATGGTGCATCTTCATCACTGTCAGATAGAACAATTCTATTCTTGGTCTTTCTACTCTGGAATGGTGTATCCTCGTCTGAATCATTATACATCATGACATCTGCAGCAGCCATGTTTTCACACTTAATACTCTGAAAAAAAAAAGTAAATTAAAAATGACGGTAATTATGCAGAAGTCACGTCCGTGGAAAAGCTCCTTTTTGTATTTAACCTAACCCTAATATGATAACACTGGTCACTGCTTGTTTGTGCCAGTTCCTTTGGTAGCAATATTCCACGGACGTGTCTTCTGCACAAGTACCAAAAACTACTAAAGGTAGCCTTGTTAACTTGGAAGGTAGCACACCTGCCTTTTAAGCACCAGGTTGCAGGTTCAATGCCCTTCCAGGGTAAACTTTATCTTGAACAAAAACCATTTGTTTTTGAAACAGCTAGCCTTTTCCTACCCTGTCCTTCCTTTTGATTACGATATGATAAGATCTCTAGTGTTACAGTTCTCTCCATCAAACCTCTTCTTTCAAAACACCAAGACCTAGAGGTGATGAAGAAGGTAGATACTCTTTAGGTAGGTTCTCTAGCTCAACTTTTGGTCCCCTGAAAGTTACTGAATAATAATGATTACCTGTTAATGTTTCATTTCTCTAGACTGAATAATCGTTTTGATTACGATATGATAAGATCTCTAGTGTTACAGTTCTCTCCATCAAACCTCTTCTTCTAAAACACCAAGACCTAGAGGTGATGAAGGTACTCTATAGGTAGGTAGGTTCTCTAGCTCAACTTTTGGTCCCCTGAAAGTTGCTGAATAATAATGATTACCTGTTAATGTTTCATTTCTCTAGACTGAATGATCAGTATAATCACAATAATTTATTATCAAAAACACAAAACACTGCGAATCAAGAATAACAATAACTTTTCAATTTTCCATTTTTTATCATTTATCTTTTTGAAATTTTGAACAAAAACAACAAAATGAGCAAAATCTTGAATCCGCGGGAAAATATTTTTTACCCGCGTGTCACGGAGGCTGGGAAGCAGTGGACAGGACACGACACTCATCTTGCGGTTCAATATGCATTGCGTATAGCTAACCCTTTCAAATTTCAAGGCGTTTTTAGCTTTATGTTTTTAAACGAAAACCAGGTAGGTAGGTAGGTAACTAGGCTGGTAGGTACAGCTACAGAAAGCAGCATTTTTAATTACCTAAATATTTTTTACTTTTTTGTTTATCTGCTGAAGATACAGTGTAGTTAGGTATGAGTATGAACTTTAATCAAAATCGGACCAACCAATCCATCCATTGCATTGGACAATTTATTTTAGGGTAACAAAAAGACAATGTAGGTAGGTATTCTGCGAAATCATTGAGTTTTCTTATTCGTTTATTGTATTACCTAGCTAAAGATACTGCCTACTTACCAAACTTCTTTATTTTGTCCATAAAAAAAAACTAGGTACCCCTGAAGAAAGAAGAAGCAGATCCAGGATTTTTCGCATGATGAAAATGATGTCAAATGTTAGAGTTTCATTCAGTAAACATTTTCGCGTCACACTTAATCAGGAGCTTTAAGTGGGATTAACATTCTCAAAATAGGTACCATCATGTTTGCATACACACTCCCGTTTTAATTTTACATCATTAGATAAGCTAGATAAATTTCGAGAAAGCTATTTTGATACCTACTTATTTTGAGAAAGCTAGATAAATGGCACAATAGGTTTATTAGGTTAAAGGTACCCTATGACACAAACGAAACGAGTTCAAAAGTTCAAAGTTTTATTTAAATCGTCCAACTCTCAAACGGTTCCGATTTTGATGAAATTTGGCAAAATTGTTCAACACATAAAGAAACCGTCTTATTTAGTTTTGGGCTATGGAACTTCTAATTTGAGTAAGTAACATTTGGGATTTATCGGGTCTATATGGGTCACACAGCCCTTAAGAGCCTTTTTCCTGAAAGAGTTTTACTGAATCTACAGAATCCGTAGAAGTAGGGAGGCAGATCGGAGCTTTCAAAGGGAGGGGGTACCTCGAAGCAGGGCTGTATTTAGATTGGCGAGGGGACCCGGGTTCTCCCTCGGGCTTTACTACTTTTCCTCTTTTTCAACTTCCAGGACTCCGAAAATTTGGAGCATTTCCCCCCCCCCCCTCTCCCCCCCCTCACACTAGACCATTGTTTGGACGTTTTGGGCTCCCTTGATAAAATCCTAGATACGGGCCTGCTAGTTGGTAGGTAAGAGGATAGATTTTCAAGCTGGTTGCAAGGGGATATAGCTTTTCGAGCGGGTTAGGTAGCACGCAAAAACATCTCCCTCTGACGTTCAAATTAATAAACGGGAGGGATTATGATTTTGATTTCCTTAAGCCTTTCCAAATTCTAAAATGTGTTCGCCTTTTTTACTTTCCTTATCCTATAAGAAGGAAAGTAATGTAATCGGGTCGAATTTTCGATGGTCAGATTTTAGTGCCAAAACACTTTTTGAGGTCCCTAGCTAGAGCCTAAATCCAAAGTTTTAGCAATTGGTCCGTGTGTGTGTGTCTGTCTGTCTGTAAACAAAATATCTCGAGAACGGTAAGAGCTAGAGACTTGAAATTTGGTATGTATCTTTCAAATGTGACAAGGATGCGACACGAAACTTTTGGTTAAGACCGGTGCAACGCTTGGCGGCATTTTACCGCTTTTTGGCGGTTTTCGGTGTAATTTAACAATATCTCGGGAACGGTATAAGCTAAAGACTTGAAATTTGGTATGTAGTTCACAAAAGTTTCGGTGTAATTTAACAATATCTCGGGAACGGTATAAGCTAGAGACTTGAAATTTGGTATGTAGTTCACAAATGTGAGTGTAATTTAACAATATCTCGGGAACTAAGCTAGAGACTTGAAATTTGGTATGTAGTTCACAAATGTGACAAGGATGCAACACAAAACGTTTGGTTGAGATGGTTGCTACGGTTGGCGGTATTTTGACCGATTTTTGGCGGGTTTTCGACCGCTTTTTGGCGGTTTTTCAGCTATACTGACTAAACGGTTAGAGATATATATTGTAAATGTTACAACAGAACACCCAAATAAGCACCATTCAATAGGATAAGGAAAGTCGTGTGATGTTCACACAACACTCAAATAAGCATCATTCAATAGGATAAGGAAAGTCGTGTGATTTTCACACCAGATTTTTTTTTTTTTTTTTTTGCCGCTCGAGAAAAAGTTTTCCCAAAGGGGTGAAAGAGAGTTGAAGAAGGGAAGAGAAGTAGACGGAGGAAACGTCAAGAAGGTGCGCGAAAGAGAGAGGAAGGGAAATGAAGGGTAAGTAGGAAGGCGGAGGAAGTGGAGAAAGAAGAAGAAGATGAGGATAACGAAAGGAGGAGGGATGGAGGACAGGAAAAAGAGGAATGGGAGAGAGGATTTCCTAACAATAATTTATTTTAAAATTCATACCTAATTCCCTCCGACAAGGATTTTCAAAAATCCCTCCCTTTTGTCCCTCCTCTGGTGTTCTCTTTGTTTTCCTTCGGGGAGGAATTAACACAAAGGGGTAATATTTCGGGAGAAAGGTAGGTACGATGAGGTAAAGTCGTACTGTCTTTTTTTTTACTCTTTTTTAGGACAGGTGGGGGTATCGATCATATTTCATTTGACCTTCTCCTCCTCTCTTTCTCATCCTTCCTCTCTTTTCTCTTCTTTTCTTTGTACAAAGATAGGATTCCTGTTCTTTAGAATAATTTTGACATCTTCATGGAATGGTGTGCTCTTTTGTTTCGGATGGTTTTTACTCTGTGGTGAGTGTGGTGAATATTAGGAAAGATGGTCGGAAGAGTCATCGAATTTTCGGTCATACAATGGCTTCAGAGGTTTTTAAAAAATCTAACAACATACCTAACCTAACCTAACCTAACCTAACCTAACCTAACCTAACCTAGCCTAACCTAACCTAACCTAACCTAACCTAACCTATACCTATCTACATTTTTTTTTTTGTAGCATGACGTCATAACATTGTGGTCCTTTCGGAACAGTGCGAAGGAAGGTTCTTTTGAAATACATAGTTCCCAAATTGTTTGGTGGGCACTTTTTTTTCCTTCTTTTTGCGTCCTCAATATCCGTTTTTGACACCCTGTAAGTCGTAATCATAACACAGGATATTTACGACAAAATGTTACAACCTATAATAATATGTAAAACCTACAAAGTTTCGACCTCCTATACCTACATCTACCTATCTAACAACATACCTACCTATACCTACCTATCTATATGTGTTGTATACTCATACTTACTTCAATCTACTTCCTCCCTCCTTCTTCGCCTTCTCCTCTTTCTTCTTCCTCTACTCATCTACATGTACCTCTTTTTTCTCCTCATTTGCCTCCTCCTCCTCCCTTTCATTCTTCTCCTCCTTTCCCTACCCCTTCATTCTCCTCCTGTTTTTCTTTATATACTCCTTCCTTTTTCTTCTTCCCCTCCCCCTTCATTCTCTCTTCTCTCTCCTCCTCGTTTCCCTCCCCTTCATTCCCCTATTTCTCCTCCTCCCTTTCATTCCTCTCCTCCTTTCCCTACCCCTTCATTCTCCTCCTGTTTTTCTTTATATACTCCCTCCTTTTTCTTCTTCCCCTCCTCCTTCATTCTCTCTTCTCCTCGTTTCCCTCCCCTTCATTCCCCTATTCCTCCTCCTCCGTTTTCTTCTCTCATAAAACCTGATATTTTATTCACGATCTTTCGCCCATAAAAAATCATAAGGCTAAAAAGTAGAAACTTTGACACATTAAAGCCTTTATGACCCCGAGTATGTAGGTTCAAACTTTCCTTATGGCGTTTTGTTACCTACGTTGTATGTTTTAAAACCCATTTTATAAACGAGTAGGAGCATGATGTAGGTAAGAACCTATTCTGAACATAAAAAAGAAGGTATAATATTCCAAACTAGCATAGGAGGCAAAATTTTAGCTCGACAAACAAACATGTAGATGTTCCCTACAAGTAAGTATTCATAGAGAGGTATATAGGTACTTAATGTGCATAAAAAAAATTAGGCACCAATACATAATGTAGAGCACAAATGCTTCAAATCGGGTATACAAGTTCATGAAGTTCAGGGTATAATCGAAATATGTATTACTTTCCTTCCTATAGGCAAAGAAAGTAATAAACCTCTACCCATGTAGGCTGTAGGTATCTGAACTGAAGATAGAAATGGACCACAATTCTTGATTGATCTCTCGTTAGATCGCGAATTTTACTATTTACAAGCCGACCTATGGTTTCCTGTAGGTATCCGGTATCCGGGTTGTACATGTGATTGGTTGGTTACTCGGGATACCAAATTTCCTGTTGGACGGTTCCGGTGGTTGATTGGTTACATCTTCGTCATCAGATGGAGGTCGAATCGAGTCTGTCCAATCAGTGAAGAGCTTCTTTTTTACTGCCGCTTTTTCCGATGATTGTTTGGCGTCGTCTGAAATACAAAGAAAATCATTTTGCATACTATCACATGCATACAAATACATGCAATGTTGCATACAATCCAATAGTTGAAATGGAACTTCTCCCAGTTAGAGTCTTCAATCAAGTAAGTGTCAGCCTAGAGATCTTGGTTGGCAGCGCGTCTGCCTTGTAAGCGCTAGGCCGCGGGTTCGATTCCCGCCCCGGGCGGATTTTATCCTGAACAGATAATGTTCGTTCTCGGATCGGCTGGCTACCTTCTATCTTGTCTTCCTTCTCTCTACGATTTCGGGACGATAAAACCTTAGCAGTTACAGTTCTCTCTATTAAACCTCTAGAAAAGGTTTTTCCTCATTATAAAAATACAATGCATAATAATATGGGGTTGAGTCAGCACTTACCTGGTCGTGTATCAATGTCATCACATAGATCAGCAGCGTACTCATCCTCCTCCATCAGCTCAGACTCAGTCAGGTTAAATATATTGCATTCACTATCACCCTGCTGACTGACACTAGAACCCTGCTTACGATGAAGATCGACATTTCCATTCTGCTGATTCACATTTAAATCACTTTTCTTTGCCTCTTTCTTTGGCTGATTCACATTTAAATTACTTTTCTTTGTCTCTTTATTCTGCTGATTCAGATTTAGATCACTTTTCTTTGTCTCTTTTTTCTGCTGATTCACATTTAAATTACTTTTCTCTATCTCAGTCTCCTTTCCTCCAATTGCACTAGGACTAGATTTCGACATTTTTTGACTTGAATTTTCACTTGGACTTGGATCCGCAGTTTCCGAACACTCATTTGAATCAGAGGAACGTTTGCTTTTATCTCCCCTTTCTAAAGTCTTTTTGCTTTGGATATCTTCGTTTTTTCCTTGTACATTCAGTTCTGATTTTTCGTTTCCTCTTGAGGATTTTCTGTTGACTATGTTATCGAGTTTCGAACCATTTTCAACGCCTCAATCAGCCCTAGGGTGATCGCTGTTGGGCTGACATTTGGTTTTGGCTACAAAAAATTTACGAGTGGTTGCCCTTCGCACTCAACCTTTGCTATTTCTTTAGCAGGGGAAATTTCAGGCTGGTATCCTCCCTGTTTTAAAGTTCCCCAGATAGACAGAAAACCTCCCAATAAATAATAATAATAATTAAATTGTAGGTATTATTGGGAAGCCAGAGGTAAAATGACCTAGTAGTCAAATAGCCCGACATTTGCAAACAACAACAACAACAACATATATAATAATAAAACACGTAGATTCTGCTACCTATAACATACCATCACACTCCATGGCGTTTCCATCAGTCTTCTGAGTCATAAACATGTCGAATGTTTTGCTTTTGGATTTCAAAGATCTCGGCGATTCTTCTACTTGGGATGGTTTATCTTCATCTGCAAAACAAATGTAAATGTGTTAATAATGGTAATATCGTATTTTGTGCAGTATCAAAGGCATGCCGCAAAACTTAAATCCAGCCCTGACTTATTGTGCTCTACTCCACCTATTAATTACTACCTACACTAACCAACCTCAGGGGCGTAGTGGTTAGCAAAGTGGACTTTGAATCTGGAGGTTGGTGGTTCGAGTACAAGTCAAGTCATAAAATTTAGCGTAGTATATTAAGCGGGGAACGATGTTTGTGACAAGCATTTGTGCTTAACACAATTCAAATCCTTACTACCTATACAGGTTAGAGTAGGGTATTTTTTTAAGAGGTTTGGCAGAGGGAACTGTAACTGCTATGGTCTTATCGTCCCGAAATCGAAGAGAGAAGGAAGACAGGATAGGAAAAAGCCAGCCGTTCCGAGAACGAACATTATCCCATCAGGATAAAATCCGCCCCGGGCGGAAATCGAACCCGCGCATACAAGGCAGACGCACTACCAACTAAGCTAACCAGGCTGGCTAATCCCGGGTTTGAATCCCGCCTGGGGCGAACTCTATCCTAAACAGATCAGGCTAATGAAGCAGTTGCAAATGGGTAAAAATTATTAATAAAAGGTCGATTCCTACATAAAAAGTTGTGAAAAATCCAAATCTGAAGTCAAAACCCCGAAAAAGTAACCTTAAAAAGTCGAAAATTCAATTTTTAATTGCCGTTCTAACTGAGTTTCAGCGTGAATTTTTTCTAGAGCTTCTGCTGATGACTTTCGTTGGGCCTGAACAAAGAGAAACATTTTTTCACTTGAGACCTTTGAGTTTCAGCGTGAATTTTTTCTAGAGCTTCTGCTGATGACTTTCGTTGGGCCTGAACAAAGAGAAACATTTTTTCACTTGAGACCTTGACAGTTCTATGTATGTACCTACAGAGACTTAAAAAAACTAGTTTTTTTTCCCTGTTTTATACTTAATTCATTTGAACTCTGTTTGGTTTGTTGTTAGATCCATTTCTAAAAAAAAAAAAACCTACATAGCAACAATTCTTTGGGGTATTTTCTTTCTTATTCTGCTTGATTGGAATAGTAGTTATTAATGATGAACAAATGCTCATTGTCAATGTACCTAAGTAATAAAATCTGAACTCTTTTCACTCCCATTTTTTTCCACCTCCATATAATTTTTATCCGGGGAATAAATATCCAAAGTACTCACAGGTTTTACTTTTTTGTCTTTCTTGTTGGCTTTTCCTTTGGCTTTTGCTTTGTCCCTGGACTGTTCTCCTGATGACTTGTGATTAACATGATCATCCTCCTTGCTGCTTTCTTCGGAACTCTCGGCATCATACAAATCTTTGTTGGAAAATTGAATTCCTGACACCTGTGTTGAATGGGTAGAAATTTTAAATTATGAGGGCTTTAGATAAGTAGGTAGGTAGGTAAATATTTTGACTAAAAACCTAAGTAGGTACCTGTATGTTTTGATTTTATCTCCTCTACCCCCTAGAACCTAGCACATAGGTGTTCTCTCTCTATCTCTCTCTCTCTCTCTCTCTCTCTCTCTCTCTCTCTCTCTCTCTCTCTCTCTCTCTCTCTCTCTCTCTCTCTTCTCTACATGGCTCTTTTGTTAGTTCATAGCCTGGCTAAAGTTATGTTCTTGTATTGGGATCCAAGCCAAGGTCAATCCAATCTCCCTGTCTTTCTCTGTCTCTTTGTCTCTCTCTGTCTCTCTCTAAAATAAAAAAAAGTAAAATCTTTCATTCTTGGATTATTCACCATTATCATGGTTTCCCTCATATATTAATGGCTATCTTACCTCATTTTCAAGAGTAGAATTTAGAGCAGCATTATCTTCAAAATCTGATTCACTAGATCCATTGGGTGATCTTTGAGGAGCCTGAAAATGTTGCAAACAAAAATATATCACTTAAGAAAAAAAAAAAAATAAAAAAAATGTAATTTAAAATTTAAAGGTGATTTTTGTTGTAATGCTGCAATAGAATAGTGGAATTATTAAAGAAGTTGGGGCAACCTAAGAGCACCTGGTACACACTCAGCACCTCTGTTAGACTTGGCTAGTTCAGCATTATCCTCCAGTACAATGGATAGGGCTTCACTGGAATAACCTGTGATTTCACCCTGCGAGTCACGCTCTGTGCTTGTGATGCTGCAATATTGAATTTGAATAGATCAGTTGCGCTTACTTGGGTGATGTTTCAAGCTCTGATGTTGTAATGCTGCAATATTGAATTTGAATAGATCAGTTGCGCTTACTTGGGTGATGTTTCAAAGTCATAGAGCAGGAAAAGGGCTGAGGAAATGGAAAATGTATATGGGGCTAACCCGATGTTACCCATCGGTCTTTTCGGGATGATATTTTTGAGATATTGAAAGAAGCTTGACGGATCCAAGTATTAGTCACAAAGAGAGTGTCCTTCTAAGTATCTAAGTTTTTCAAGTTATTACATTCTGTTTGGGGTGCCAATTAAATGGAGATTTGCCCGGAGAGGAGAGAGGTTTGTAGGAGAGTTATAGGAGACACAAGTCATACTTGCGAGAAATTTGAAGACTGTTTATCGACGTAGCTTGGAAGATCGTGCTGCTCGAGAAAAATATGTACATATTTGGTGATATTAGGTCTGTTAGTCATTCCGACGCGGGTACAATGCGAACCCGACGTGAAGTGACGCGTGTTTTTCATTCCACTTCCCCTCCTTTAGCGTCGAGCGTAATTTCTCCGCCCGTGTTGTCCACGCGAGAAGGTGAGCGGTTGTTGCGCTTTACCAGCAGCGTCTTGCTGTCCGAAGCGTTCTGAAATTTGTCTGCCCGGGGCACCCGATGAGCCAAGCGTACGGTGGGACATGAAATCTGAGTACGGTGCACCGGTACCAAGTCGACTTCCAAGTTGTGACCGACTTGCGAGAGGAGTCTTCCAAGATTGACAGGAGCTTCAATTTCTGTGTTAAACTTGATTGATGGTGGACCGCCAACCTGCATGGATGTGTTCTTTTGTCAATATAGTTTTAGATTGACGGACACAGATTAGAATTGGAAGTGGCGTTAATGTTATTTTTGTATTTGCCTGATTGTCCAGTAGTACCTACATACTTACTTCTATTTATTAGGTATCTACTTACTTTCCACTAGGTACCCTATCTACTTGTAGGGGTAACGGTAAGCGGTAAGTTCTGGTGCCCATTATTGGGTACCTATAACTCACTTTGGGGAGTTGTGGGAGGGAATTCAGTTTTTTTCTTATCACCACCACGACGAGGAGTGATAATGTGTTTTTCGGCAAATTGCTCCTGACATTATATGTCAGACAACCCAAAATTCAGCTCGAAAACCAAAATGATGTTTTTTTTTCTCCCCCCACTCTTTCTGCTCTTTTTTGTGCCTTCTCACCCTTTCCCCTGTCTTTCTCAGTTCTCACCACTTCTACATAATTTGATGGATGTCATAGGTAATATCATAAGAGTACTCCAGGGCCGGAAACAGGACAGGTACCAAGTCGAGTAATTTTTCCACCAAAATCCTGAACTTTAATTATTTCATTCCAAAATCTTTTGATCTTACCTACGTTATAGGTAAATAGGTACCTTCTTTATATCGGTTCGATAAAAAATGAAGATGTTACGTTAGGTAGGTACCAAGTCGAGTAATTTTTCCACCAAAATCCTGAACTTTAATTATGTCATTCCAAAATCTTTTGATCTTACCTACGTTATAGGTAAATAGGTACCTTCTTTATATCGGTTCGATAAAAAATGAAGATGTTACGTTGTTCCATTCGATGTGCGAATTATTATTTATCTTGGCATTGATTTATCAATTTCTTCCCCTGTCACTGTCCTTTCTTCATCTCCTTCCTTTTGACCATGTGCGTGCGGAGCCTGTCTTTTGTTCCACGGTCTACGGGTTTCAAATCCGGGCCTTGTGTAATAATGATATTTTGGTTTTGGGATCCTGGATTCATGTAGGGTGAGAGTTTTCAGGGGATTCATGTGGGAAGAACTTTGGAAAGGGGAAAGGTGTTTCAGGAGAGTGATTGGAGGGGGAAGGTGTTTCAATTTGTCGTCATGACGTGGCGTTTCCTTGTAAGCAAAATGCTCACTGACACTTTAGGCAAAATGCTACCCAATATTTGAGGCAAATGGCTGCCGAACACTTAAGGAAAATGCTACAGGATATTTGAAGCAAATATAACTAAACATTTTAGGCAAAATACTAGGTACCGGACATTTTAGGTACAATGTTTTGAACAAATTAAGCAAAATGCTCTTCGAAAATTTAGGTAAATTTCTACCGGACATTTTTAAGCAAACAAATCCCCGAAATTTGACAACAGTATTCGCTCGACACGAGCCCTGTTCCACAAAAGAATTCCAAAAACACCCCGTAGAGAACTTCCAGAAAAATAGAAAGTAATACATAAATCCTGAAAATCTCAAACTCACTGGTGCGATGCAGTGTGGATTTTCTTTAAAATTTCTCTCGAATGTCTTTCCGCAAACCGCAACACATCCCAGAGCAAACATAACATATCGACACACAAATTAAAACCAACTCAAAAGGAAAAGCTTTGGATCTGGTCCAAGAGTTTTCCCCCCCGAAAATTTTCGACGACGAAACACACAAATATCTTTTCATATTGGCGATGGCGTCTTGGTTTATCTGTTTGTGTAACGGCGAAGTCTACTCGTGTGTGATTTTATTTATGTTTCCACCGCATATACAGGAGGGTTCTGAGAACTTACAAACCTATGCTAATGCGGGGGAATCTTCCGTAAAATCTGCAGGATTTTAATCCTGAAAATTAACCAGTTTTGCTAGCGGACCAAGGAATTTCTGAAGCTGTGTCTACTGTCCACACATAGTCAACGTCAACAGCCGTCGATCGACGAGGTAAATCTAATGTTGTCGAGGCCGTGTGGATGGTTTCAGGCGATATCGATCAACGGCCGTTGACTATGTGTGAATGCGGGGGAATCTTCCGTAAAATCTGCAGGATTTTAATCCTGAAAATTAACCAGTTTTGCTAGCGGACCAAGGAACTTCTGAAGCTGTGTCTACTGTCCACACATTAGTCAACGTCAACGGCCGTCGATCGACGAGGTAAATCTAATGTTGTCGAGGCCGTGTGGATGGTTTCAGGCGATATCGATCAACGGCCGTTGACTATGTGTGAATACACCTTAATAAAGGAGGCATTTTTGACATTATTCAAGTAAATAGGCCACCTGGCCATCTCCATAGGTGGTATTAACTCATTTTGTAATGATCAGTCATAATCATTATATTCATTATCATGTTTTGATTAAAATTACGTCAATAAATTAATTTTCGACTGTGAGAACACTCCAAGTGCTTTTTAGTTAGTATATAATGTGCCTATAATTCAATTTATTTCTCAATTCTCAAATAGTCCAAAATGAATTTATAGGAGGAAATAGAGGAATGGAAAGAGGAGAAGGAGAAACAGATGAAGAAGGGGGTGAGGCTTCAAGTTTTTTTTAACTAAGTGGAAGAGTCAGGTCCCATCACGACCACTCTAAACTCTTAAAACTTAAAATTGCACGCTTATGTCTCTCTATAGAAGCAGAAAAATGCACCAAAGGATTAACAAAATCATAAAAAAAGTACAAATCCTCTTTTTGCTGCGGTATGAAAAGAACTGGAAAGGATAGGAGAAAGAAGGGAGGAGGAGGAGGAAAAAGAAAACTAGGAATAAGTGGAACGAGAACAAGGAGAAGAAGAGGAATGGAAAGAAGAAGAAGAAGAAGAAGAAGAAAAAAAAGAATCTGCACACTCCAACAAAAATTTTCCTTTCATTTCTTTTTCATGCAGCCCGCCATCTCTAATTATTCTAGCTCGTTCATAAGATACACCCTCGTAAACATAATCTAAAAAGTATCCCACACCCTTTCCCACAGTTCCCACAAATTTTACCCTTTTCTCGACCCACCGATACCCAGGCTATGAATAGAATTGAAAAAAAAAAAAATCATGCCGCATTTAAAGAAGAAGAAGAAGAAGAAGAAGAAGAAGAAGAAGAAGAAGAAGAAGAAGAAGAAGAAGAAGAAGAAGAAGAAGAAGAAGAAGAAGAAGAAAAAAAAAAACGGCTTTGAGTAGTTAAATGTTTGTAAAAAAAATCTTGTTTCCACGTCACACGACTTTCCATTACCTCTATGTGTTTTTCGATTGAGAAAATTAGGTAGGTAGTGTACCTACGTACCTATTAGGTAACTACCTATGGTAGAGTTGAAGTGGTTTGAGCAGTAGACTTCGGATCAGTGATCAGGAGATTGGTGGATCGTTTCCCAGTCATGTCATAAAATATTTTCATAACACATAAATTCCACATTATCACCTATCTATAGTGAACTAATTGACCAACAATAAGATAAGTAGATAATTATGGAGTAATAACATAGGGTAATAGAAAGTAAAGAGAGAAGAGGGCAGGAAAAGGTGTGGGGTGAAATTTTGAAGCAGCATTTTTTTAGTACCTCTACAATTTCTTTTTTTTTTTTTTTTTCAAGTCAATGATATTCGGCTGAAAGCTGGTGAAAAAGGGAGGAAGAAGAAGGAGGAGGAGGAGGAGGAGGAGGAGGAAAAGAAGCAGGAGGGGTAGAAGAAGCACATTGCACTTGTGTTTTCTCCCTCCTGTTCTCTTCCTCCTCCTCCTCCTCCTCCTCCTCCTCCCCCTCCCCTCTTTTCCTCCTTTGCGTAGTATATTTTATGGGTTACTAAGCCTAATTTTGTGAAGCTCTTTGTACAAATAAGGAGCAAGAGGAATAATAAAATAAATATCTTAAATCGCATTCAGATCCCTTTTTTATGGGTTTCGTTCCCGCACTACTGTTGTCAAATTTCGGGGATTTGTAAATGTCCGGTAGAAATTTACCTAAATTTTCGAAGAGCATTTTGCTTAATTTGTTCAAAACATTTTACCTAAAATGTCCGGTACCTAGTATTTTGCCTAAAATGTTTAGTTATATTTGCTTAAAATATCCTGTAGCATTTTCCTTAAGTGTTCGGCAGCCATTTGCCTCAAATATTGGGTAGCATTTTGCCCAAAGTGTCAGTGAGCATTTTGCTTACAAGGAAACGCCACGTCATGACGACAAATTGAAACACCTTCCCCCTCCAATCACTCTCCTGGAACACCTTTCCCCTTTCCAAAGTTCTTCCCACACGAATCCCCTGAAAACTCTCACCCTACATGAATCCAGGATCCCAAAATATCATTATTACACAAGGCCCGGATTTGAAACCCGTAGCCCGTCGAACAAAAGACAGGCTCCGCACGCACATGGTCAAAAGGAAAGAGATGAAGAAAGGACAGTGACAGGGGAAGAAATTGATAAATCAATGCCAAAATAAATAATAATTCGCACATCGAATGGAACAACGTAGGCCGAATTTTAAACTCGGATTATCATTTAATCCTGGTCAGGATTAGCTTCTAGGAGAGCTATTCTATGTGGGAAAATAATGTTGGACAATTAGTTTGACTAACTAAGACAGTAACTGAAAGTAGTTTAAAAAAAAAATCTTAAAACCTCTCCGAACACTCTAAGCCTAACCGCCCCTAAAAGGTAATCCGGTTTTAAAATTCGACCCTAAGTTTTTCAAGTTATTATACATTCTGTTTGGGGTGCCAATTAAATGGAGATTTGCCCAGAGAGGAGAGAGGTTTGTAGGAGAGTTATAGGAGACACAAGTCATACTATGGGTTTCGTTCCCGCAGTTTAGTGGGTATTTTGGGGAACAGGCTTTTCATTTTTCAACTTTTTTCGAGGAAGAAAAAAAGAAGGAGATTAAAATGGAAGAAATGGAAAAAAAGTACCCTGTTGTAACGTAATAAGTGATTTTACCTATTCGTAGTAAGTGATGTTACCTATTCGTAGTAAGTGATATTACATATTACCTATTCGTAGTACCTAAGTGATATTACCTATATGCTTACCAACTTATCGGTAGTACCTACCTATCACCTATATCTAATAAGACGACAGCGGTTAGCTCCACCAAAGTCAAAATAACTAGGTACGAAAGATCAACTTTGATGCATTAACGAAATCGTTTTTTACCTCCCAAGTTTTTCTTCCTGCCTTCCTCTTAACTTCGCTGGATCCCTGCTTCTACTAAGGCTAGCCGCACACTATCAGATAGACCTGACAGGTACACCTGATCAGGTCCGCCTGTCAGGTCTACCTAATAGTGTGAGTGCTCATCAGGCATACATACCTAACAGGCGGACTTTTTCAGCAGTACCTATCAGGTCTACCTGATGGTGAGTGGCTGACCTAAGGGGTGGGCACCATATTGATACCTCTCCCCTACTTCGGCTATGGACCTTCCCCTATATTGCTATAATTTCAGGAGGAAATGGCGCAAGATTTATACATTTTAAAAACGGGAGACCCATTTCCCTCTGGTGGGATAGTTCAGTACCCTGAGTAATAAATATGGGTTTCGTTCCCGCAGTTTAGTGGGTATTTTGGGGAACAGGCTTTTCATTTTTTAACTTTTTTGGAGGAGAGAAAATAGGGGAAAAGAGAAGGGGCCCGGGGTGATTAAAATGGAAGTAATGGAAAAAAGTATTAGGTACCTCCCTACCTATACCTACTCTGTTGTAACGTGATAACTGATACATATTACCTATTCAAAGTAAGTGATATTACCTATACCTATTTACCCCTATCTACTTATCGGTAGTAGGTACCTACCTATCACCTATAATAAGTAAGGCGACAGCGGTTAGCTCCACCAAAGTCAAAATAACTAGGTAGGTACGAAAGATCAACTTTTTTTTATTTTTTTTTTTGAATAGGGCGTTTTTACTCTGGAATCCCAGGTCGTTCACGCCGAAAGATCAACTTTGATGCATTAACCAAATCGTTTTTTACCTCCCAAGTTTTTCATACTTCTTCCTGCCTTCCTCTTGACTTCTTCCTGCCTTCCTAAGGCTAGTCACACACTATCAGATAGACTTGACAGGTACAGTAGGTACACCTGATCAGGTCCGCCTGTCAGGTCTACCTAATAGTGTGAGTGCTCATCAGGCATAGGTACATACCTAACAGGCGGACTTTTTCAGCAGTAGGTACCTATCAGGTCTACCTGATGGTGAATGGCTGACCTAAGGGGTACCATATTGCCGCCCCTCCCCTACTTCGGCTATGGCCCTTCCCCTATAATACTGCTATAATTCCAGGAGGAAATGGCGCAAGATTTATACATTTTAAAAACGGGAGACCCATTTCCCTCTGGTGGGATAGTTCAGTACCCTGAGTAATAAAATGGTGATGTATTAGAAGAAACCATCCTCCAAAGCCGTGCGCCTATTTTGTCTTCGGTTTATGGTGAAGGCTCCGTATAAAGGACAGGGGGATATTGCGCAAAGCAGTCTTGGTCGCATATTATGGTCGCAGTTTTCACCTCGGACTTTTTCTACTCACACAGAAAGAAAGATAGAAAGAAAAGACACAGCTTATTTACTTACTTACTGCCATGGCCACTTATACCCAAGTCGGTATTTGGCCTCGTCGCAACCCTGCCTCCATTTGATACGGTCGGTCGCGTATTATTATGGTCGCACTTTTCACTTCGGACTTTTTCTACTCACACAGAAAGAAAGATAGAAAAGAAAGAAAAGACACAGCTTATTTACCATCATTTTATGCAAAATTTGATTATTTTTCTTTTTGAAGAGGTTTGATAGAGGGCACTGTAAATGCTGAGATCTTATCCTCGGTGGTGTAGTGGTCAAGGCGCTCGACTGGTTAACAGGAGGGCGTGGGTTCAATCCCAGCCGAGGTATGGAATTTTATCCTCGGTGGTAATGCTCACTTGCATCATTTTCCCATGCTCATTTCTGCAATATCTCTTCTCTCTTTCGAGTAACCTACACACATTTTTCAGTTAAAAATAAAGTAAATGGTGAAAAAAGCAAGGCGGAAATATGATCTTTTTAAACCTCGTGCGAAGCCGAGACTGATGAGAGAAAAGAAGATGAGGAGAAGAAAATGGTGGGGAAGGAGGAGGAGGAGGAGGAGGAGGAGGAGGAGGAAAAGAAGACGAAGAATTAAAAGAGAGACAAGGAAGAAGAAAATGAGAAGGGGATGAAGGGAAGGGTAAAGCAGAAAGAAAAATGAGGACAAGGAGAAGGGAGAAGCAGAAGGAAGGATAAGGATCCGAAAAAGAGAAGTACAAGGAGGAGCAGAGGGATAAGAGGAAGAAAGAGAAGAGAACTAGGAAGGAGGAGAAGGAGATGAGGAGGAAAAGAAATAGAAAGAGGAGAAAAAGCAGAAGTAGAAAGTAGAATCAGGAGGAAGAAGAGAAGGAGCAGAAGGAGGAAGAGCAGGAAAAAGAAACGGAGGAGGTGGAGGAGGAGAAGTAGGAGGAGAAGAAGAAGGAGGAGAAGGAGGAGGAGAGGAAGGAGGAGGAGGAGGAAGAGGAGAGGAAGGAGAAATTATTATCATATACGTATACGAATAAAGGATAAATCGATCTACACTTTTCTTGCACTTCTCAAACGAAATAGAATAATAAATGCAAGGATAAGTACTAGAAATCATACCGTATAACTATGTACCTATCTAACGTATCCACTCACCTATGTATTTCCTATCATATCCCTCCCACACTTATTACCTACTCAATCTCAACCCGATAGGTATAACTAGATATTGCACCCCTCCTCTACCATAGACAGGATGGGGAAGTAGAAATCAATTTCACGTCATCTGAATTTTCATAAGACTCCAATAGGTAGATGAAAATCTTCCTCGTAAAAAATAAATAAATCAAAACTCGCCGAGTGGGAGGGGGGATAGCACATTGCTTTGTCTCGAAATTTTGTCAGGTGTGGCATATTTGTGACATGGTAGCTCGGTGAACTGTAGATAGTGCTCTTGATAGGAGCCCATATGGGGCCCAAAATCTACCGGACCAAATTATAGGTAGGTGTGTAGGTACCTACCTAGTACTTATATAGTTATGTACCTACCAATTTTCTGAGCTAAAAAAACATCGTCCAGCGACAGGATGTTAGAAATGGGTACACCTGCATAAATGGTGTTTATTTATGTTTCCTGGCATATCATTTTCTAGGTATATAATTTTCCTCTTTAAGTGAGGACATTCTCACCCTCTCCTACAATTTTTCACACACACCTCTTCCTATATAGTTATGTACCTACCAATTTTCTGAGCTAAAAAAACATCGTCCAGCGACAGGATGTTAGAAATGGTACACCTGCATAAATGGTGTCTATTTAGGTTTCCTGGCATATCATTTTCTAGGGATATATTTTTCCTCTTTAAGTGAGGACATTCTCACCCCCTCCTACAATTTTTCACACCTCTTCCCAATCTCCCATATCTGTACCTAATAACTCTACCTCCATGAGATTGATGAGTAGAAGAAAGCACAATATTATAAACGCAGGATATTGTACAGCATGGTGTGTTATTGAAGTTTACATTAGCCCCTCTCCTACCAGGGCCGCTTACAAGGGGGGTTTAACCGGTCTGATTTTCTCCGGGCCGAGACTACTCAAGGGGCCCCGGGGGCAACAGTTTTTCCCCGAAATACGAAAGAAATACGAGTGTTTAGTATTCTTGTTCTTGTTTGTAATGTCTCACGCTCAGACTGTCTGCGGTCTGTCTGTCAAATTTGAACGTGTGTGGCGGGAAAAGCTTCAGATCTAGGTCCGTCGTCCGTCAGAGCGTCTAACAGACCTACATCTCAAGATAAGTTCACCTTTAACGCTCAGACTGTCTGTGAGACGGTCTAACAGACCTACATCTCAAGATAAGTTCACCTTTAACGCTCAGACTGTCTGTGAGACGGTCTAAGTGTGAGTAGC
>NW_007380069.1:0-3796 GCF_000475195.1 Diaphorina citri
TGGGAAAATCCTACAATGCTGCAGTGAGCACCAAAGTTGTGACATAATAACACAAAGAAACTGCATTTACATATTATTTTTTCCTTTACTTGTCTCGGTGACGTAACACTCGTCTGTCAAACAGGAAGGCGCGGGTTCAAGCCCAGCTGGGGCATATGATTTTATCCTCACTTATTTAAAAAATTAACCCTGTCTGGCTGGGGGACTTTAAACAGGGTAGGGAGGATACGAGGATACCAGTCTTAAGTTTCCCTTGCTAAAAAAATAGCCAAGGTTGAGTGCGAAGGGCATCCCCTTGTAAAATTTGTAAAGCCAAAACCCAATGTCAGCCCAAAGTAATCACCCTAGGGCTGATTAGGACGCTGACAAAAAACACCAACCCTGACTGAACATGGGAAAATGTGAAGAAAAAGGAGTTTATCTGACTGTTTGTTTTACCATAACTCTAGATAGGTTTGTCCAATTTTGATACAATATGGGAAAAATGTTCCATAAACTAAAGCAATTTGCCAATTAGATCTTGAACCTTATCAGACCTTTGGGATTTGGGAGGCTTTTTTTGTCTGAGTTCTACAATTCATTGAACTGCTAATAACTTGTATTTGAGATGATGATGGGTACATGCAGGGCTGTATTTAAGGCCCCCTTGGGCCTGCCCCTCCTTAATCTTCATATTTCTCCCTTACTGTAGGCCAGATTCCAAGAATTTGGAGCATCCATCCCCCCTTGGTACATCACTAATTGGACTTTTGGGTCCCCTGGACAAAATCCTGGCTACATGCATGAGTACATGACTGTTGTAACCAAGTAAACCAAGGCAGTAAAAATTGCTAAAACTTCTTCAACAGATAATGAAAATAAATGGGCTTTTTTTCCTTTTAGTAGATCAAACAGGCATTTTGGGGGTGCACTCATCTTCAAAAGACTGAGGAGCTAGTAAAAATCTTAGCAAAAAGGTTAGAAAATTAATTTAAATACCTATAAAGTCAGTAGTTTAAGTGCTACCTCTTACATATATGAGGGGGAATAAAAAATCCTCTTACCTTATTCTTTGAACTTCCATTCTTGACGGCACATAGGACATTGGTGATGAACTTGCTGTGAGTTAAGCCATTTCATAATACAGTGAATGTGGAAGCAATGAGAACATTGACCCCACACAAGGGGACAATCATCACCGGGGAGTTTACAGTCCGAACAGCAGCCTTCAAAAGCAATACGACAGATGCCACAGGTATCATCATTGGCAACCCATCTCCATGTGGCAACCCCAGTCCAACCTAAGACACAATAGACACTGGGTTAACTAATAAACCAGGAAGGGGGTTTAATTTGACTTGAAGATGTAAAAATGAAACAAAAAGAAGAGAGTATTTTAATACATATAGAAAAGAATAAATCCAGATGCCCATTTTTTTTTTATTTTTTTTTTTTTTAGTAAAGAAATAAAGTTTTCCAAAAATTTCTGATTTGGGTAGTTTGTTTTCTTGGTTGTACGAAGGTGGGGATTGAAATCGGGACCTTCTGCATGGCAAGCCAATGCGTTCTTTACCACTGGGCTACATACAGTATTACATTACTTTCCTTCCTGTACACAAGGAAAGTATAAATTAAATGTCATACTGGTCTGTATTTTCCAAGTGGTCAGAAGAGGGAAGTCATTTGTAGAATAGGCCACTGCAAATATCACTGCAATTTACATAGAGTTCAGTAATATTGTTGCTGTTAAAAAGTGAAGCAAAAAAATTACTGATTGTTGTAACTATTCAGAAGCCACAACAATGAAAAAGAAAGGTCTTGACCGGGGGATTGTTTCTGAGCAAATGTATCTATCTGTCTTTGACTTGACATGGTCATGTCTCTGCTTGAAAATACTAAAACAAGACTTCTGGCTGTGGATGGTTAGATACAGATATGTAGGTGGGTACTTAGTACTTACTTTTGACTTTAACTTTCATTTTTTGAGCAATTGATGGCAAATAACATTTTCCGAATTGTCAAAACTGAATTCACTGGATCTGGATCTCGTCCCTCTGAATCTGGAGACTGATTTGGCAGTTGTGTGTGGTAGCGCTTGAATAATTAACAAATTAACACTTCACTAAATCACTAATATTCAGAGATGATAAAAGATAAAAGAATTAGGAAGCGAATGAAAAGGTGAAAAGGAAAAGTCCGAAAAGTTTGAGAAAAGATCGAAATTTTAAAAATGCAAATGCAAGTACAAAAAAGTGCATACAAAATGCAATACAAAAATAAAACAAAATAAGCGTATTTTTTTTATTCTGATAACGCATTGATGAAACAAATACGTTTAAAAATAGTTGGGTTGAACCTACCATGGGGTTGAACGGGGTAGCTTTTGATTTTGCCAGCCTGGTTACCTGGTCTGCCTTGTGAGCGCTAGGTCGCGGGTTCGATTCCCACCCTGGTTCGGTCTCGGAAGGACTGCGGCTTTCTCCTACTGTCATATCTGAACTACTTATCTCTTCGTTTTCGAGACCATAAGCTCTCCGTTGCAGGGCCGTATCCAGGATTTTGTTAAAGGGAGAGCGGAGAGTCCAAACCCTAATGGCCTGGGGGCTGGGGGGAGGTGGATGCTTCAAATTTTTTCTTTCATTTGATTCCTAATAAAATACGCCTAACTTATAGCTATCATTTTAATCAGAATACGCTTAAATTGTAGTTCCTCATTCTCCCGCATTGAGCTCGAGAGCGCTGCTAGTCTTCCCTGCAAGTGCTGCGCTCTGTAGGCGTAAAGTCAAGTTGTATTGACAAATTCACCGTAGGGGGTGTTAAGGGGAATCGGACCTATCTTGAAATCTATTCTATTTTCTATACCTAGGTATTTATTTATTTATTTTTTTTTTTTTAGTTTTTCTGTGCGCGTCGGAGTGTTTACACCGTGTGTTTTCGATTTCGTCGTTTCGATTTGAGTGTTTTTAATTAATTTATTTATTTTGGGTGTTTTATTTAATATTTTATTGTGTTTGTGCATTGGATTACCTTTTCATTTGGATTATATTTTCTTCAAACTTAATGTGTAAGTATAACACTCGGTCTAAAAGCCGTGTAAAATGCTGCCCTTTGCAAAGGTTCATTGTAAACATCCCTTCATGATTTGAGTGTGATTGGTAGGCCCACCCCTTCTATTTTGTATTTATTTAGACAGAAATCTAATGATTTATTAACGCCGACAAGTGAATAGTAAAATTGTCTTGAACACGATTGAAGTGTCGGGATAGGTACCTAGTGATACATCCTCTAAAAAGTCTAAAATAAACATTAGCAATTCATGTGCTGAAATAATTAGAATTCATATTCTACATCAGCAAGAGGACTACGAGGATTAAGCTAATTAAATCAACTTCCTGTCTGTACTATACAGACAAATGTCCCCTGCTTGTGATATAAATAGGCAATTAGAGCTTGCAATATTTTGATGGCAAGCAAGAAGATACAGGTGAAGTCATACTGGCTATGAAAATCATTGTAAACATGCATTCATTACTTACCTACTTTTGAACAGAATAAAGAAGGGAGTGAGTATACATCAGATAGTTTTTCCAAAATAAAAACATCTGGTGACTCATGCTTCTTTCAATTCCCTCCTGTAGATATGTTTTATTTTATATTTTATGGAGGTACTTAGAAGTAAATTAATTTTCACTGTTAGGTAGATACTTTTAGCTAGTTGTCTCATGTTAGCATGCTAGGCTACAGTATCATGTTGACTCTATGTTGCAAGAAAAACAGCCCTGAAAACTACATATTGAGCCAAAAAGGACTTATTGAT